>NC_065537.1:45796606-46035778 GCF_932294415.1 Quercus robur
AGTTGGTTGGCCGCATTAAGTACCATAAAAGGTTCCTACGCCATGGAAGCATGTAGGGTTGTACCGAGCTAGTTGGTTGCATTGAGTACCATAAAAGGTTCCTACGCTGTAGAAGCACAGAGATGTTCCTACACCGTGAAAGTGTGGAAAGGATTCCTACGCCGTGGAAGCACAGAGAGTTGTACCGAGTTGGTTGGCTACATCGAGTACCATAAAAGGTTCCTACGTCGTGGAAGCATTGAGTGTTGTATAGAGCTGATTGGCTGCATCAAGTACCATAAAGGTTCCTACACCGTGGAAGCGCAGAGGGTTGTATCAAGTTGGTTGGCTACATCGAGTATCATAAAAGATTCCTATGCCATGGAAGTGTGGAGCAGTTCCTACACCGTGGAAGTGTGGAAAGGGTTCCTACGTCGTGGAAGTGCGAAGGGTTGTACCGAGTTGGTTGGCTGCATAGAGTACCATAAAAGATTCCTACGCCGTGGAAGCACGCAGGGTTGTAATGAGCTGGTTGGTTGCATTGAGTACCATAAAATATTCCTACACCGTGGAAGCATGGAGAAGTTCCTACACTGTGGAAGTGTGGAAGGTTGTACCGAGCTAGTTGGCCGCATCAAGTACCATAAAAGGATTCCTACGCCGTGAGTGTGGAAGGTTGTACCGAGTTGGTTGGGTGCATCGAGTACCATAAAAGATTCCTATGCCATCGAAGTGTGGAGCAGTTCCTACACTGTGGAAGTGTGGAAGGATTCCTATGCCATGGAAGCGCGAAGGGTTGTACCAAGCTGGTTGGCTACATTGAGTACCATAAAAGATTCCTATACTGTGGAAGCGCAGAGAAGTTCCTACACCGTGCAAGTGTGGAAGGTTGTACCGAGCTGGTTGGCTGCATCGAGTACCATAAAAGATTCCTACGCTGTGGAAGCGCGGAGAAGTTCCTACACCGTGGAAGTGTGGAAGGTTCTACCGAGCTGGTTGGCTGCATCAAGTATCATATAAGGATTCCTACGCCGTAAGTGTGGAAAGTTGTACCAAGCTGGTTGGCTACATCAAGTATCATAAAAGGATTCCTACGCCATGGAAGCGTGGAGAAGTTCCTACATCGTGGAAGTGTGGAAGGTTGTACTGAGCTAGTTGGCTACATCGAGTACCATAAAGGATTCCTACGTCATGGAAGTGTGGAGAAGTTTTGAAAGAGACCCTCGGGGGGCTAATTAGAGCTAAATGTGTTTCAAAGAGAGAAACAAGTCCGAAGACTACTCAAAGGTGAAAGGTGTTTCAACGAGAGAAACGAGTTCGAAGACTACCTGAAGGTGAAAGGTGTTTCAACAAAGGAAACACATTTGAAGACTACCCGAAGGTGAATGTGTTTCAATGAGAGAAACGAGTCTGAAGACTCCTGAAGGTGAAAGGTGTTTCAACGAAAGAAACGCATCTAAAGTCTACCCGAAGGTGAATGTGTTTCAACGAGAGAAATGAGTCCGAAGACTACTCGAAGGAGAAAGTGTTTGTTGGTTGTGTTGGATCATTGAGACACCAACCAATGATCAAAAGAACGGAAGGATTGCCCCATTGTGGGCTTTTTAGGTTCCTTGATTCGTTGAATTCTTGATTTAATGCTTTGGGAAAGATCCCCTCTTTGAAATGCTGACACTCTTGGTAGACCCGGATGTATGATTCTAGATATCGCCTCTTGGTACACTCCTAATGTATGATTCTTGATATTGTCTCTCGGTTGGCTCTCGATGTATGTATGAACATTGCCTCTTGGTAGGCCTTAGATGTATGTATGAGCATTGCCTCTTGGTAGGACTTAGATGTACGACTTTAGTAGCACTTAGCATTGATGAGCCTCTGGCACCACTGTTGTTATCCTGGAATTGTTTCATTTGCATTGCACCTAATTTTCATAGGTTTACTAATAAAATCTTATATTGATTAACCCGCTGAGGGATATGGAAAAGGGAGAGACTGCATGAAATGAAAATGCCCTCGTATAGGTTTTATGCGATTCTTGACATGAGAGGAAAGGTTTCTAGCGGGGTGGACCCATTCTTGAGCATATTGACTAATAGAAAGTGGACTGAATCGCTCAAAATAAACTGCCCCAGCGTAGGATTTTATGCGGTTATGGATTGGCGAACTAGCTTGACACGGGTTTGAGCTCGTACTGGACGAGGGTTTCTTGACAACCCTAATGATGATCATCGATTTCCCCAATGGGATTTTGGACTCGCTGTATGGTAGAATGCACAGATTAACTCGACTATTGACTAAACCAACCAGTGCTTCGAGAAAGGTTCCTTCAAGGAATTACATGCGGGAAATGACTTCCACTACTTTCATACCATGCTGGATGGATTGTTATCAACGACCGGAAACGGCCTTGGCACTATCTTGCTATACATCTTTGTAACAGGGGCTAAACCGATCCTTGAACTAGGCGAATCAGGCTTTGAAAATGAGGTTCAAGATATTCTGAGATGACGGATGAGACATGTAAAAATAAACTACCCAAGGTAGGTTTTGTGCAGTCTCGGTTGTGCGAAAAATCTCTTGATAGACCGGTTTGCGGCTAAACCGACCGTGCACCACTGTTAGGGCCAAATGATGGATAAGGAGAGAGCCATAATGGAGATTAGTCGTGTCGAGGTGTGCAGCAAAGCTGATGATTTAGCATTAAGGGCAGTGGAGGATAGATCCTCCATCCATTCCTCTTTGAGCTTGGAGTATGGGCCGACTAACGAGCATAGTGAGCCACAGTTGGCGTTTCGTCATCTCCAGGCTGAAATAGCCGAAAAGGAGGAGGCATTGAGGGTTTCTACTGTTGAGGTTGGCACCTTACAGGCTTTACTTGACACAAAGAGATAGAGCTCTACCTTAAGTCCCACTTTAGAGAGGGAGCTTGTCTGGCTTCGACATGCATACAGCAGACTTAGCGAGATTGCAGGAGATTTGGGCTTTGATGCAGTAGGGTTGAAAGGACTGAAGGATTGCCCCATTGTCGACTTTTTGGGTTCCTTGATTTGTTGAATTCTGGATTGAATGCTTTGGGAAAGATCCCCTCTTTGAAATGGTGACACTTTTAGTCATAGCTACACAAGAACCGCCTGGATGTTGAGTTCTATGTGGTCTTGATGAATTGTGCATGCCTGGCACCTATTCTGGCTCTCATGAGGAGATATTTCTTCTTCTCCTAGTGGACATCTCGAATTGCACTAGATAAAAGGGAATACGATCCATGTTAAGAAAATATTAAAAATAAAGCTACCCCAATATCAGGATCAAGACTCAGGCTAACCTTTGGGCATTGAAGGTCATGTTCGGAGTAATGACTTGGGCATCCATTGAGAGAGGGAGCTTGTCCGACTTCGACATGCATACAGCAAACTTAGTGAGGTTGCCAGAGATTTAGGCTTTGATGCAGCAGGGTTGAAAGGACTTAAGGAATGCCCCATTGTTGGCTTTTTGGGTTCCTTGATTCGTTGAATTCTAGATTCAATGCTTTGGGATTGATCCCCTCTTTGAAATGTTGACACTATTGGTCATAGCTACACAAGAACTGCCTGGATGTTGAGTTCTTTGTGGTCTTGATGAATTGTGCATGCTTGGCACCTATTCTAGCTCTCATGAGGAGATATTTCTTCTTCTCCTAGTGGACATCTCGAATTGCACTAGATAAAAGGGAATACGGTCCATGGTTAGAAAATATAATAAATAAAGCTGTCCCAGTATTTAAACCAAGACTGGGCCAACCTTTGGGCATTGAAGGTAATGTTTTGAGTAATGAGTACAGCATCCTCTGAGAGAGGGAGCTTGTCCGGCTTCGACATGCATACAGTAGACTTAGTGAGGTTGCCAGAGATTTGGGCTTTGATGCAGCAAGGTTGAAAGGACTGAAGGATTGCCCAATTGCCGGCTTTTTATGTTCCTTGATTCTTTGAATTATAGATTCAATGGTTTGGGAAAGATTCCCTCTTTGAAATGTTGACACTCTTGGTCATAGCTACACAAGAACTACCTGGATGTTGAGTTCTATGTGGTCTTGATGAATTGTGCATGCTTGGCACCTATTCTGGCTCTCACGAGGAGAGATTTCTTCTTCTCCTAGTGGATATCTCGAACTGCACTAAATAAAAGGGAATACAGTCCATGGTTTGAAAATATCAAAAATAAAACTGCCACAGTATCAAGATCAAGACTCGGGCTAACCTTTGGGCATTGAAGGTCATGTTTAGGGTAATGACTTGGGCATCCATAGAGAAAGGGAGCTTGTCCGGCTTCGACATGCATACAGCAGACTTAGCGAGGTTGCCAGAGATTTGGGCTTTGATGCAGCAGGGTTGAAAGGACTGAAGGAATGCCCCATTGCCAGATTTTTGGGTTCCTTGATTTGTTGAATTCTAGGTTCAATGCTTTGGGAAAGATCCCCTCTTTGAAATGTTGACACTATTGGTCATAGCTACACAAGAACCGCCTGGATGTTGAGTTCTATGTGGTCTTGATGAATTGTGCATGCCTGGCACCTATTCTGGCTCTCATGAGGAGATATTTCTTCTTCTCCTAGTGGACATCTCGAATTGCACTAGATAAAAGGGAATACGATCCATGTTAAGAAAATATTAAAAATAAAGCTACCCCAATATCAGGATCAAGACTGGGCTAACCTTTGGGCATTGAAGGTCATGTTCGGAGTAATGACTTGGGCATCCATTGAGAGAGGGAGCTTGTCCGGCTTCGACATGCATATAGCAAACTTAGTGAGGTTGCCAGAGATTTGGGCTTTGATGCAGCAGGATTGAAAGGACTTAAGGAATGCCCCATTGCCAGCTTTTTGGGTTCCTTGATTCGTTGAATTCTAGATTCAATGCTTTGGGAATGATCCCCTCTTTGAAATGTTGACACTATTGGTCATAGCTACACAAGAACTACCTAGATGTTGAGTTCTTTGTGGTCTTGATGAATTGTGCATGCTTGGCACCTACTCTGGCTCTCATGAGGAGATATTTCTTCTTCTCCTAGTGGACATCTCGAATTGCACTAGATAAAAGGGAATACGGTCCATGGTTAGAAAATATAATAAATAAAGTTGTCCCAGTATTTAGACCAAGACTGGGCCAACCTTTGGGCATTGAAGGTCATGTTTTGAGTAATGAGTTCGGCATCCTTTGAGAGAGGGAGCTTGTTCGGCTTCGACATGCACACAGTAGACTTAGTGAGGTTGCTAGAGATTTGGGCTTTGATGCAGCAGGGTTGAAAGGACTAAAGGATTGCCCAATTGCCGGCTTTTTATGTTCCTTGATTCATTGAATTCTAGATTCAATGGTTTGGGAAAGATCCCCTCTTTGAAATGTTGACACTCTTGGTCATAGCTACACAAGAATTGCCTGGATGTTGAGTTCTATGTGGTCTTGATGAATTGTGCATGCTTTGCACCTATTCTGGCTCTCATAAGGAGATATTTCTTCTTCTCCTAGTGGACATCTCGAATTGCACTAGATAAAAGGCAATACAGTCCATGGTTTGAAATATCAAAAATAAAACTGCCACAGTATCAAGATCAAGACTCAGGCTAACCTTTGGGCATTGAAGGTCATGTTCGGAGTAATGACTTGGGCATCCATTGAGAGAGGGAGCTTGTCCGACTTCGACATGCATACAGCAAACTTAGTGAGGTTGCCAGAGATTTAGGCTTTGATGCAGCAGGGTTGAAAGGACTTAAGGAATGCCCCATTGTTGGCTTTTTGGGTTCCTTGATTCGTTGAATTCTAGATTCAATGCTTTGGGATTGATCCCCTCTTTGAAATGTTGACACTATTGGTCATAGCTACACAAGAACTGCCTGGATGTTGAGTTCTTTGTGGTCTTGATGAATTGTGCATGCTTGGCACCTATTCTAGCTCTCATGAGGAGATATTTCTTCTTCTCCTAGTGGACATCTCGAATTGCACTAGATAAAAGGGAATACGGTCCATGGTTAGAAAATATAATAAATAAAGCTGTCCCAGTATTTAAACCAAGACTGGGCCAACCTTTGGGCATTGAAGGTAATGTTTTGAGTAATGAGTACAGCATCCTCTGAGAGAGGGAGCTTGTCCGGCTTCGACATGCATACAGTAGACTTAGTGAGGTTGCCAGAGATTTGGGCTTTGATGCAGCAAGGTTGAAAGGACTGAAGGATTGCCCAATTGCCGGCTTTTTATGTTCCTTGATTCTTTGAATTATAGATTCAATGGTTTGGGAAAGATTCCCTCTTTGAAATGTTGACACTCTTGGTCATAGCTACACAAGAACTACCTGGATGTTGAGTTCTATGTGGTCTTGATGAATTGTGCATGCTTGGCACCTATTATGGCTCTCATAAGGAGATATTTCTTCTTCTTCTAGTGGACATCTCGAATTGCACTGGATAAAAGGGAATACGGTCCATGGTTAGAAAATATAAAAAATAAAGCTGCCCCAGTATCAGGATCAAGACTTGGCCAACCTTTGGGCATTGAAGGTCATGTTTTGAGTAATGACTTAGGCATCCATTAAGAGAGGGAGCTTGTCCAGCTTCAACATGCATACAGCAAACTTAGCGAGGTTGTCAGAGATTTGGGCTTTGATGCAGCATGGTTGAAAGGACTGAAGGAATGCCCCATTGCCGGCTTTTTGGGTTCCTTGATTCGTTGAATTCTAGATTCAATGCTTTGGGAAAGATCCCCTCTTTGAAATGTTGACACTATTGGTCATAGCTACACAAGAACCGCCTGGATGTTGAGTTTTGTGTGGTTTTGATGAATTACGCATGCTTGGTACCTATTCTGGCTCTCATGAGAAGAGATTTCTTCTTTTCCTTATGGATATCTCTAATTGCACTAGATAAAAGGGAATGCGGTCCATGGTTTGAAAATATCAGAAATAAAACTACCTCAATATCAAGATCAAGATTGGGGCTAACCTTTGGGCATCGAAGGTCATGTTTGGAGTAATGACTTAGGCATCCTCTGCTGGGATGAGTTCGAGAGGCTCGAAAAGTGTTTAACGCAATGATGCTCGAATGGTATTTAAAACCTAGGGTTGAGCAAATGAATCTTTTGGGTTCAGGTTTTGTTTTTTTGAAGATGCCTAGTAGTGATTGAGAGAGGCTTGCATAAGTTGTTGCAATCTTAAAACCCTTTTTTTGGAAATTCCTTAGGAAAAAGTGAATAACCCTCAAGGATATGCTGAACTTGAAAAGTTTGGAGGATTTGGAATCCTTGTCATTTGAAATCTTTAAGGGTCATCATTTTTCCCTTGTATTTTAGTTGGTTTTGAAAACCAAGTTCAAAAATTTTGGAAATTCATTCATGATCACGAAAATCTGGTTGAATGCATGTACCACAAGAGAGGCTTAACAAGGCCATGTTTCTTATGTGGTTTATGAGTGTATATGCTCGATGGCTACCATTTACCCTAAATAAGGAACATGTTTGCAACAAGGACTTTTAGCGAAGTGTTTGTGCTTATCTAATGCATGGGTGTCCCCTCTTTTTGATCTCATGAAGGGAGAACCTGAATGATTAGTTTGGCTTTTTGTACTCTTCGGGTTTGAGGTAGGGGTTGGGAGAGAACCCTACCCTTTTTAAGGCATGGCGCCTTGGCATATGCGGATGATTTCCTTCATCAATGATTGACCAAATGTTCAATGTCCCACTACCAACCGATCCTCAGTGATCAGTGAGGTCTTTCGTTAGGTTATAACTTGGCCTTAGGATTAAATGGGTGCTTGAAATGAAGGATATCAGGCTAAAAAATTTCACATGTGGGTGATTATTTGGCACAAGCTCCATAGACTAAGTAGTCGCTATCAATTAGGAAGGACTTTTTTAGGACTGTAATGTAAGGATATGGTTTTCCTAGGCTTACGGGAGGATATTTTTGGCTATGAAATTCTTTGAAATGTTTCCTAAAGTCAAGGATTACACTTTATCGAGAACCATTTTGGTTGCCATGCTTGGCTATATTCTCAATTTGAGTCCATCTTTTGAACTTTGCCCATTTTCATCTTTTTGGGGCTTTCATTTAATTTTCTTTAGCCAATGTCTCTTGACTATTTCGGGCTGAATTTTTTTTTCTTTTGCCCTCTCTTTGCTTAGGGCTTCATTTGACTTGATTGGCCTATGACTTTGTCATTTGATTGATTTGGGCTCTTTACTTTTATTCTTTTCCAATAGGGACTCATTTGATGGACTCAAATATTGGAGGTCACCTAGCTTGAGATTCTTGTAACCATCTAACCCACCCTAGTGTGGGGGGTACTCCTTGACTGGGTTAAACAAGAAAAGAATTCAACAGGCTCAACTGGGCTAGCAAGGGATATTTCTTTGCAAGCGAGACAGTAGTGAAATGAATGTCTTTCTCTGTTATCCTAAGTGCTTACTGTGAGAGACCTCGATGAAAAGCATCCCTCAAAAAAGAGATTCGGGTACCTTTTAGGGCACTTCTCTTTTTGGGTAAGTGGTGTGGAGTCGCCACTTATTTTTCTTTATACAAAAAAATAAGAAAAAATACTAATTACAAAATACATGACTGAATAGTTCCATTCATTGATTGAATAAAATTACATATCTGAAAGAAAATTAAAAAGTTACATAGCTTTAGGTCCTAGTTACATTCTACCAAAAATACATGGCTTGTTGTCTTAGTTACATTCTACCCAAAACAAACAAAGACAAGGCTAGATCTACTTAACCAAAAGCCTAAATCCGGAGGTTAGATTACGGAATGGAAAGGTGTTAGGCACCCATTCCACCTAGACAAAGTCTGGTCTTCTAGACTCTTGTGACCAATGTACTTTCTTATGCATGTCATGTGAATGAAAAATTAAATCACACAAATTTATTTATGAATGAAGTCTCTTCTTTTGTTTTAAAAAAAAAAAAATTAGATCTGTTTTTATTGATTAAAAAAATGATTTTGACTTGTCAAAATATCAGATCTGTTTTGTAGTATTAAAAAAAATTGTTTTTTGATGATAAAAATTCAAATCTGTTTTGTTATATTTAAAAGAATGATTTTTTGATGACAAAAATTCAAATCTGTTTTGCTAAGTATTTTAAAAAAGATTTTTAAAGAAGAGAGTTCCACTCATAATCTAAATTTATGCAATCATGAATTAAAATAAACACAAACACAGTAATACATAATCTCTTTCTTTATTTCAACAATTTTCATGTATTAAGAAAATCAGATTTGCATCTTAAGAAAGATGCAAATCAGTTTTGATTTGAGAAAAAATTATATCTGCATCTCATAAAGATGCAGATCTCTTTTTGTTTGAGAAAACTCAGATCTACATCTAAGGAAGATGTAGATCTATTTTTATATTGAGAAAAACTCAGACCTACATCTTATTAAGATGCAGATCTGTTTTTGTATTGAAAAAATTCAGATCTACATCTTATAAAGATGCAGATTTGTTTTGTTTTAAGAAAAATAATTGTTCACATGCAGATTTATTGACATTCAAGAAAAAGATTATAACAATCACATAAAAAACAATCATGTTTTAACAAAACAACAATTTACAATTCATGTTATGGATATTTGAAAAAGAAAGAGATATAACATGCATCATCACATCACAAGAAAAAGGGTGAAGGAAACAACTATTGCATGAGCACTCTTTATTCTTGAGAGGATGTTTTAGGGTTCAAAGAAATTTTTTCAATTCTCTTTGAAACCTAAAAATCCTAATTTAAGCAGCAACACTCAAAGAGGGGATTAGAAAATATGGGTGGTTTGAGAGTAAAAAACGTATGCCTCTCAGAGCGTAGAAAAAAAGGTGCTGAATTATGAGGTTCAGACTCTATTTATAGAATCCATAAGACTCTAAAAAATAGGTACAGACGATTAGGGTTTGAATCTGGATGCATCCTTTTGCGAAAAGATCGAAAAGGGTATGCATAATCATCACTCGAAGGCCGTTGGGCCAAAGCCCACATAAGGGAAATTCAGCCCTTTTAGAGTGCCGTTCAGCACTCCAAAAGTGCTTAATTGGCCTATGGCTCCAATTGTACTTTCGTGTTCCGGTGCCGTTTGGACTCCTCTTCTAGGATTTGTTGGTCGATCCTTGTACCTAGACGCGTTTTCATCCTTCGCATATGATTTTTCATCTCTTTTTTGGATAATTCAAGATATTTAAGGACAATTATCTTGTAGATAAATATCATAAAATAAATCTTGATAAAGTTCAGATTATCCACAGTTTTAGTGTTATCCAATCATCCCTTTTATTCCCATGCATGCATCCCTATTTTAAACAAAAATTATCAACCAATCACAAGATTATTTAATTAATTTTAATCGTTTAACCAATCATAATTAATTTAAATTGATCATGTGTGGTCGATTCTACCTAGACACAATGCATGTTAACCGTGCAAACTTGATCATGCGATATCTTTCGATTCGATAGTCCAATTTGATAACCAGAAACACCATTGCAACCATTAGAATCTCAAGATCATTTTTATGATATGCAATGAATGAATTAATGCATGTAATGCAAAGACAAAATGATGCATGTAATGCAAGAACAAATTGATGCATGTAATGCAATTATGATTTTTGGGGTACATGGATTGGTCATTCAAGTCATTCTCCTTGATTAAATTATGAGTGCAAAATTGAGTGTCTACACTTACTTCTTAGCCTAAGGAGCTTAAGTGCCAAATTATAAATTTGGGTAATTTTTGAAAAGGGGCTATCAAGTGATATAATTGTTTGGATAGCTGGAACAAATGCCTCCATCATTTCAAATCCAACCAGTTGGTCAATAAAATTTGTACATATGGTCATTCACTGATTTAAGGTCCACACCAATTTGGGGTAAGACCCCCCCAAAGGGTGATTGTCAATATGAGAATTGAATATGGCACTTTGTAAAAGGTGAATATTTCGTGAATGCAAGGTTGTTGAGATAGGATATCATGATGTGACTTGCCACTCTTAGAAGATGCATGCATTTCAAAACACAGATTTTCATGATTTGATCTTTTGATTCGAACCTTTATGCTTTGATTTTATTTTGGAAAATCATTTTTTGAAAAATATAGACAAGATTGCAACAAACCTAAGCCAACCAAGATGAGAGAAGGTTTTGTTGGGATAGTGTCTAGGACAAGGTGGCAAGGCCAAACTTGGGTTCCAATGTTTCCGATGGATGACATTCCCAATATCCAGAAGCGCTTAGATAGATCCACTCAGGGGATGAGGGTATCCTCCTTGCAAAGATGCCTTAGATGATTGACTCCATGCTTGGCATACATCTTGGAGATGAAGATTTTCTGATCTGGGGTGAAGATTCTTGTGAAGCACAAGTAGCAAGCTTCATTTTCATGTGAATCGTTGAGATGACTTGTCAAGGCAACATGCCACATTAGGGACCTAAGAAAGGCAATATGAGAATGACAAGAAGGGATGTTAATGCAATTCCCTAATATTTTGATGGGGCATTGTCGCCCAAATATTGAGCAAGTGAATGGCTTTCTGATTGTATCATCACAAATATTCATATTTTTTGTCGATGCTATTCATTGAAGAATGCAATGCGAGTGACGTCCCATTGGCTTGATTAAAGCACATTCATTGTATCACTGAAGTAGTTGAAGTTAATTTCTCATGCATCCGAGAATTGTCAAGTGAATCACCATAGCTGAGGTGGTCCCAATATCATTGGGAATGTTCCTGAAAAGGAAATGGACAAAGTTAGACAAAGACTTGGGTCATGGCAAGATTCGATAAAATTGGAGACATTTTGCATTTCTCCCTGAATGAAGGCTTGGTTTGCCTTTTTCTATTATCAATTCGGAAGTCAGGCTTCCAAGGAATGCTTCAAGCAAGCTACAAGATCTTTTGATGGTCTTGAAAAGAAATTGCGACTTTGGCTTGAGCGCACCAAAAGGCTTGGCCTTCTTCTAGTCCATATGGACGTCTTGTGGATCACTGATCTCACCAATGGCTCTTTTAATGCCTTAATAGAATTGGCTGCTGCTCATGTTTGAGATAGGGAATCTGGGACCCTTGGTGGCTTCCTTGAAGGAAATCAGTCAACATTACTGGAGTAGAGAACTCAGGTTGTACTTCTCTTGCTTGATATATGATGAACCAAAGCCAGTTCCTGAATAGGGAATTTAAAAGAACTGAGGTTAGTAGGGAATCTTGGCCTTGAAAGGATCTGACAAAGTTGGAAATACCTAGGCCCTCCTTTAATAGAGTGGCCTTATGCATCCTTTTAATTTTCCATTCTTATGTTCAATATAGGTGTCTCATGCTGATTGATTGGGATGCTGCATCCACAAGGTAACCCAAAGTAGGTTTATTGCAATCTTCAACTCCTTGGAATGAGTTCTTGAATGAGCTATTCATGGCTTGTGTATTTAGAAATGGTTCCACAAGTTTCTGTCATGGCCTCAACTGAGGTGATTTTGAAGAACATGGATGACCCATCAGTCTCATAGAGGCAACCCTATGTGAGATTTGCACAGGAACTCATGACGCTTTTGTGGCCATTGGCTTCATCCCTTTTTTTTACACGGGAGAAGAATTGAGAAAAATTCTGCCCCTATATGGCATTTTTTCGGTTCTTTAGCCATCTGAAGGGCCTCTTAAAGATTCCTATGCTAAGATGAATCATCACTGCTTGGTCTTTCTAAGCCTAGCACTGGCAATACATTCCCTTTAAAGGAGATCTTGATCCCAAAAAAGTTTTTGGACTTGGTTGAGCTTAAACATCCTCCCTATTCTCAGGGTTTTCTTGAAAATTTCATGCAAATGGTTAATAACATCAACTAGATCTTGGGAATGAAATCGGGGTACCTTAAGAAGCACTATAAGCAAAGATTGGCTACATATCGGCTTGATCTCAGGAGCCCACCATCGGGTCTTAATTTCCACACTTGGAAGTAGTGTTAGAGAAATTTCACAGTTTTTCTTGAAACAGTACTAACTCATCTATCTTCTACTACCTTAGGTTCAAAGTGACCTCTTGGTTGAGACCATGGTTTTAAAAACCGGACCGGACCGGCCCGTCCGACTGGTTTAACCGGGAACCAGCCTTCAATCCGGTCCGGTTATGTTAAAAAACCGAAATTAACATAAAAACCGCGAAACAGTAAAAACCGGCCAGTTCAACCGGAAAACCGGAAACCGGCGTGGTTCAACCGGTTACTGACCGGTTATTTATTTTTTGTCCTTTCCCAGCCTAAAACGATGTAGTTTTGTTGTTTTAGCCTAAAACAACAAAACTACGTCGTTTTTGGCTAAAATCCTAACCTTAAAGACCTAACAATCTCACTTTCATTTCGTCATTTTCACTATCTCAGACTCTCAGTATCTCTGCCTTGCCCTCTTCGCCTCACCCAAGCTCAAACTCATTGAACTCGCCACTCACAGCCTCTCTTCCTCGCCGCTCACAGCCTCTCTGCCTCGCCGCTCACAGCTCGCCCTCTCCACCTCACTCTCTCCGCCTCACTGCCTCGCCGCTCGCCCTCTCCGCCTCACTGCCTCTGTACCTCGCCTTCTCTGCCTCGCCCTCTCCCCCTCACTCTCTCTGCCTCTGTACCTCGCCGCTCACACTCTCTGCCCTTTGCCTCGCCCTCTCCGCCTCACTCAAGCTCACACTCTCTTCCTCTCTGCCTCGCCCTCTCCGCCTCAAACATTTTTCTTCCTCTCCGCCTCACTCAAGCTCACACTATCATCCTCACGGGTTTGAAGTACTGGGTTTTTTTTTTTTTTTTTTTTTTTGGGTTTTTTCCTTCTCATCCTCACGGGTTCTCAATCTCGCCCTCGCCCTCTAATGTGCTCTGCTCTCTGCTTCTCGACTTCATCAGGTAACATTCTTTTCTTTTGATTTTGATTTTGATAATTTTCTTTTCTCAGTTCTTTTTTTTTTTTTTTTTTTTTTCATTTCTCTCGGCTTCATCTCAGGTTCTCCATTCCTTGACTTCACTGGACTTCACTGGGTAAGTGCCTAAGTGGTAACATTCTCAGGTTCTTTTTTTTTTTTTTTTTTTTTTTTTTTTCCATTTCTCTTGACTTCATCTCAGATTCTCCATTCATGTTCTCGGCTTCATCTTAGGTTCTCTGTTCTGTGACTTCACTGGTAAGTGGTTACTTCTATCTTTCAATTATTAGTTTACAGAGTATTTTACAGAGTATATTGTGGATTTGATTTACAGAGTATTACTATTTGTGAAATATAAATTACAAAGTATTTTACAGAGTGTGTTGTGGATTTTGTGTATGATCAATGATGTGGATTTGATTTACATAGAATTATTGTTTGTGAAATATTGTTTACAGAGTATTTGTATTTTACTGAGTATGTTAGGGATTTTGTGTATGTTGTGGATTTGATGATTTGATTTACAGCATATTATTGTTTGTGAAATATTGTTTACAGTCTGAAATTGTTGAGTGAAATGGAGTCCGCCTCTGTGCCATCTAATGAACGTGCTTCTACAACCGGGTCTAATGCTAATTCTTCATCTGTGAGGGCGAAATGTGATCCTGCATGGGATCATGTAACTGAAGAGTTGAAAGACGGAAAAAGTAGTTATAGGTGTATACATTGTGGGAAAACTTATAAAGGAGGGGGCATTAATCGAATGAAAAGACATCTAGCTGGAATTAAAGGTGATGTGGCTGCATGTATGGGTGTACCTTATGATGTTAGGTTTCAAATGGTTGAGAATTTGAAGGAAATTTCAAAATCTAAAGAACAAACAAAAAGGATCAAGAAGCATCTAATTAGTCGCCATTAGAGGATTCACCAGAATTTGAAGATGTCCAAGAAATTACTCCTAGAGGTAGGGGGTTAGGTAGGGGAAATAGAAGTAGTCCTAGTAATTTTCCACCAAGATCCAATCTTGGCAAGAGAAAGGTTGGTGACATTGGTAATTACTTCGCTCCTAGAACAACACCGGGAGCTCAACCTTCTATTAAAAGTGTGCTTGCTGGCAAAGAAAAGAAGCGGAGGGTTGATATGGCTGTAGCAAGATGGATGTATGATGCTTGCATTCCAATTAATGCTGTGAATTCTAGTTATTATCAACCTATGTTCAATGCTGTAGCTTCTTATGCTCCTGGATATAAAGGCCCAAATTATCATGCCCTTCGAGTGCCTTTGTTGAGAGAAGCAAAAAGAGAAGTCCAATTGATTGTTGATTCTCATCGTTCATATTGGGTTGACACTGGTTGTACAATAATGGCTGTCGGGTGGACTGATACTAGGCATAGAACATTGATTAATTTTCTTGTCTATTGTCCTAAAGGTATTATTTTTATACGTTCTATTAATACTTCTGACTTGGTTAAGGATGCTATTAATTTAAGTAACTTGTTTGATGAAATTGTTAATTGGGTTGGTCCTGCAAATATAGTACATTTGGTCACTGACAATGCTGCAAATTATGTAGTTGCTGGAAGAATTTTGTGTGGAAAATATAGGAACATTAGTTGGTCACCTTGTGCAGCACGTTGTCTAAACCTAATTTTTAAAGAGATTGGGAAGATGGATCATGTAGCTAAACTTACAAAGCGTGCATCCAAGATCATTGTGTTCATCTATAACCATGTGGCTTTGCAAGCTTGGTTGAGGACTAGAAAAAATTGGACGGAAATTGTGCATCTAGGGCCAACTAGGTTTGCTACTACTTTCATTGCCTTAGGGAGTCTTAAGGAACATAAACATGACTTACAAGCATTGGTGACTAGCAAATTTTATGTTGAATCAAGATATGCAAAAGATAAGAAAGCAAAGGCAGTGGTGAAAATCATTCTTGATAATCAATTTTGGAATGATTGTCATGTAATTGTGCATATTATGTCACCATTGATTCGTTTATTACGCATTGTTGATTCTGATGAAAAACCAGCTGTGGGTTATGTATATGATGGCATGTATAAAGTAATTGATGGAATTAAAAAAAATTTCAAGGACAAGAAGAGACTATGGGAGCCTTATGTTAATATTATCAAGGATCGTTGGGATAATCAATTCTATAGAGATATTCATGCTGCTGCTTATTGGTTGAATCCTGCATTCCAATATGACACATCCACTCTTAATAAGAGGCTAGAGACACAATCTGCTGTGACAGATGTTATTGAATCAAAAGTTTCAGTTGGTCGGTTGAAGTTGGTGGAGGAATTAAGGCTATTTCGAGAGCGTGAACAAACTTTTGGAACCCAACTTGCTCAAGAATCAGCCAAGACATCTCAGCCGGGTAAGATAATGTTTACTTTAACTAATAATAAAATGAAAATATGTTTTAAAGATCATAGCTCTTTTTTATATTTTTGGGATAAGTATAGTTGTGTTTATTGATTCATTGTATTTTTGTTTTGTGTTTTATATGGAACTTAGATGAGTGGTGGAAGTTGTTTGGATCTTGCGCTCCAACCTTACAAAAGTTTGCAATTCAGATCCTTAGCCAAACAGCTACCTCTTCGGGATGTGAGCGGAATTGGAGTGCTTTTGAACAAATACATACCAAAAGAAGAAATAGATTGGAGCATCAACGACTTAATGATCTTGTGTTTGTTCATTATAACTACCAATTGAAAGAAAGGTATATATTATATAATTTCTTTGTTTCAATGTTTTTGTGGGGAAATATGAGTGATTCACTGATTTGGTCAAATGGGTTCTTTGTGATTGTTAAATATAAGTGATTTGGTTACTAATTAAATTATTAATTATGTTCATCTTATGATATAGAGTCAAAAGGAAGAAGTTCAATTTTGATCCTATTGATTATGCAAGTATCGATAAAACTGAATTTTGGGTAGTGGAAGATGAGAAACCTCCATTTCTTGATCATGAGGAGATAGAAAATGCATTATATGAAGAGGGAGCCTATCCAATTGAAGAAGGGTCTTCTAGCCATGTACAAAAAGGTTAGCTTATAACAATTCTTTGCCTAGTTGCATATTTTAATTAGACTATTTATTATTTATGAGAAATGATATTGTTCTTTGGTTTTGGAATTTGTATAGATATGGACAATGAAGTGATTGAGGATGATGATGATGACATTAATTTGGAATCATTTGGTGATGAAGATGATGCTCCTCTTGGATTTAGAGATAAAAATCATCCTATTCATGTTGAAGATGAAGATGAGGATGATGATAATGATGCTAGTGGTGGAGCATTTGGTTCACATGATGATATTGATTTCAATTTTCTTCATAACAAATGAGGCTTGGGTCTTAAAACTTAGTAGTTTTTTTGAAACTTTATAACTTATTTGCTATTTGGATGTAATGAACTTATTTGTTATTTGTCATTTGTCATTTGGATGTAAATGTAATGACTAATGAACTTATTGTTGTGGAATTTATGTGTATCTTTTTATTAGAAGACAAAGCTATAGATGAGTTGAGTTTGTTTGGATGTCCTACATTTTTTGTGGTTGGGGTTGGATGGTAACTTGGGTGGATTTGAAGCAAAGCAGGGAGAATGATAAGCCAAATCACCATTTTGTATAAATTGTTGAGTTTGTTGAATAGAATATGAATGTGTATCTGTTGAATAGAATAGAATATGAATGATAAGCCAAGTCACCATTTTGTATAAATTGTTAACTGTTTTTCCCTGTAATTGCCTAATTGGAGGAGGATTTTTTGATGGGCTTTCAATGACTTGTTGATAAATGTTGTAAATCAGTAAATGTGTGGCAGTGAACTCTTTGTGATGTGCTAGTCATGAGCCTAATTATGTTTTTAGTATATTAAAAATTTATTAATTATTTATATAATTTAAATAAATATTAATTAAATTATTTATGACGTCACCTGTTCAACCATCGGTCGAACCCCGATCCAACCATAAAACGGGTAATTAGCTCATTTTCCGGTTCTTTCACCGTACCGGTTTTTAAAACCATGGTTGAGACTTTGTGAGTGATGGTGTGCGCACCTAAAGGGCTAATTCTAAAAGTTCTTTCTTCAATGCCGAGAATATTCAAATCCCGACTAGACATGAAATCATCTTGACAAGTGGAGGGAGGGTTGGGCACCCTGAGGAGTTTATGCCGTTGATGGCCATTTCAGAAGAATTAACTCCAAAGACTTTGGTAACATCAATCTTGATGGTATGGATCAACTGGCTTGGATTACGAAAGACAAATCAAGGGTCTTCTTAGTAGCATTAGCCATTTTAGTCTATCATCTTAAGTGTGACACAAAGGAGAACATCTCTAGAAGCTCCTTGTTCTTTAGACCATCTTCGGTTCATTCCCTTGGGATTATGAGACTAACAAAAGCCATGGACCTAGGTCCTGCTGATCTTCTTGTAGATCGGAGCTTTAGACATTTCTAGGAATGTCTTGATCATCTCATTTTCTAGTTTTAGAGAACGCACTCGAGTGCCCCTTTCTCTTTTCATCTTTGAGTACTTCCTTCAGAAAGTTTCCCCATCCTCTTCTTCCATTTTCTCTACACTGGAATGTCAAGAAGCTACCATAATGTTAAGACAATGGTGGTACGGGTATTTAATAGCAATTCATGCTCATTCCTTTATAGTTTCAACTGCCATGTGGTAGCAAGTCTGACCAAATCGTCTTGAAGAGCCCATATATGAACCGAGACCTCGATTTGTAACTAGATGATGGAAACCGGTTCCCATTTTGCAATTCCTTGAAGAATTTTGGCTTTCAACTGAAATGGTCCATTACTTCTGTTCAGTATTCGACTCTCTCTTCATTCTTGCCGTATATCCTTTTGTACAAGCATGGAGATGCAAGGATCATGAACTTCCTACATTTTGTCTCACACCTCGAGAAAGAATGGGATAGCAAGGAGTCTGGGATTACAATTGAGATATTTTCATGGTGAAAACAAAAAAACCAAAGCCCATGTTAATTTTATGTCCAAATGCTTTAAGCATGCCCTTGTTTCATTTTACAATTAAGGGGGAGAAGTTCCATGATTTGGACTTCTTGTCATTGAATGGGTTTCTAAAGTGATGCAAATCTTAACATAACCTCTTTGTGGCAAGCGACTGAATATTTGCATAGGTTTTGAAAAATCTTGGGATGAATCCCTTATTCACAATGAAAATTTTAAGGCACAACACCTTGTCCTTTTTAGGGAAAATTCGACACAATTTGCATAGCAAAGTTTTTTGCAATGATCAAAGCAAATACAAAACTCTTTTTCTGATACAATACTCACAATGATCCTTGGATGAAGAAATCAATTTTGATACAAAGGCATGCTTGATACAAAGTTTGATCCGTTTGGAAATTTTTGAAGAAAAGCTGGGCCTCTTGCCTGTCTCTATGGAAAGACTCGGTTGCTTGTCACCCATTTTTATTTGTGCAATTAAGCGAATGATATCAATGATAACACCTTAAAATGTATACTTGTTATATATATATATATATATACATGTGGGCTTTATCTCCTTATTACTATGCTTAATTTGTGTTAGGTTCTAAAGACTTAGGATTTTATATATTTAGAACTCTAATTTGTATTGTTGGCAAACCATGATCAAAACAATGTGTTTAGAAGTGTTTTAGTCTTGTTCAAAGTTGTGCATTTATGTAAAGTTGGAATCGAGCTTAATGCAGAAAAGATTAATGCATTTTGGCCTGGCTCGATCGATTGAAGCTTAGGCTCGATTAATCGAAGCTCGGGCAGAATGTTTTTCTGCAGAATTTTCCAACTCAGCCCTAGTTATTTTAAAACGTTTTTAGGGTTTCTAATTTGTCCTAAGTATAAAAGGCAAACCCTGGCCACGTTTTAGTGTTGCTCATATTGCGGTTTGTGTAAATCTCTTGTAAGATCTAGAGGTGCTTTCCTTTACACAAACTTAGGGTTTTCAAGGAGAAGATTTATCTACACCTTGATGATCAACTCAGTTGCTGCCATTGAAGCTTAAAGAAAACACAAGCGGGTGTGTTTGTATCTGGTGGTGAATCCAAGAAAGAAGGAGTCCGTGGATTCGGAGCTTGCATGTGGTCGTGTCAGTAAGTTTTACTGGTGGGTAGCAATAAGAAGTCGAGCGTGGGGGCTTGTAAGTCTTATTGTATGAACTTCGATTCTTTCAAGATAGTGGATTCAAGTTTACCTTGAGGATAGCTAGGTCAAATCCTCCCCAGGTTTTTACCAGTTTGGTTTCCTAGGTGATCATATCTTGTGTTATTTATTTTCCACTGCTTTGCATGATTTGATCTTTGTTATTGTGATAACCTAGACTTGTTAAATTGGACTAAGTAATAACTTGGCTAATTACCTAGGTTAAATCAATTGTTTTAAGGGGTCTAAAAACTAACAATTTGTATAATTAATCCATGATTTGCATTAGTCCCTATTATTTATCTTTACATAATTTCTTGAATAAGATGTCATTCATTGCATGTAATTTTCTACTTTCAGGAAGTCATGTGAAAAAGATGAGTTTACAAGAGTTTGTGAGAGAATGGAGGCCAAACTAGAATTAAAGAGGAGCTAAAGGACCATGCTTAAATGTCTAAGGAGGTGCAGCTAGAGTGCTTGGGTCATCTACCATGTTTGGAAGCTTCAAATAAGGAAAGAAATCAAATAGGCAAAATCTAAAAAGGAAAAATTGGATTTGAACACTGATCAGTATTTTGGGCGTATCTCTCTCCTCAAAAATCCAATTGACACAAGGCTAGATGGGTTGGAACCATGACTCAAATATGTATAACTTTCTAGTTTTAAATTTTTTGAAATTCATAATTTTTGAAGGCCGAAATTAACTCACAAGTTACTGCTATAAATTTGGACGAAAATTAAAATAGTAAAAGTTTTATTTTCTTTGGACACTTATACGTTAGGGTTTGGAAGTGAGGCTATGTCGAACGAATTTGGCAGAGAAAAAAATTGTATTTTTCTTTTCTCTAATGGCAGCCTAAACTCTTTACTAGGGATAGGGGTTATGTTTTCTCTATATGGTATGAATATTCAAGGTGATCCTTTCTAAGATTTTAGACAATAACATATTTGATTGTTCAATTAGATTTCTTTTGATGTATTAGTTCTTCCATGCTGTCAATAAGTTCAAACATGTTTTTTCTTATTGTTTAGATGAATTTATAATAGTTTGAAATAGAAATCACGTTTTAAAGTGAATGGGTTTTTCTTAAAACTATTCTAACCGCATTATTAATCTAGGTTAGCATGCGTTCTTGAATTGTCTTAGTTCAACCAAATCATAAGTTTTTAATTGTATAAGAACAATCAATTATGAAATATATATTTTCTTAGATCACAAAGAATTTCATATCGATATAGGGAAACATCCCGATGCCCTGGTATTTACATTATCGATTTAAATTAGTTTTTATTATTATTCTTGTTAACAATCACCAAGCCAAAGTATTTTTCTTCTTCACCCAAATTGTTGTTTAATTATATTGTCTTTGAATTTATCTTGCTTCTTGTGTTTCCACCACGGTACTCCGAGAATTATATTGCTACAATCTCCTACACTTGGGAGTGAGTAAGCAATCAACAAATGCATGCATGCCCTTGTAGGGTCAGGGACCCTTAGGGCTTAGGTGGACACTAATGAACGAGAGGTTCTGGGACCGTCCCTCATAGGGTTTCTCAATGTTATGCAAGCAGGCAAAGATCATACCTTCATTCGAGAATTCTTCCCCTGCAAATGAAATGCTTAAGGACATGCTCCTATCATTTTTAGAAATTTTGGCTTGGACCCTTGAGCGGGTTTTTATCATGGTGAGTTTCTATAGTGATGTGGAATTAGTGCACAAGCTTGGCAAGTAACCAGAACTTTCATATCATGCTTGAAATTGCGGGATGGACCCTTCTCTTTTGAGTACATAGAAAAGTAATGCTTTTACAAAGTTTTACTTTTTACCATGCCCCCAGATCAAGGGCTATAGATAATGGCTCCAACAATGGGCCTTTTACAATACAAGTGTTAGGGTACTTTTTTTTTTTTTTTTTACACCTAATTTTATTTTAGTACCACCTATTTATACCACTAATAAGTTATTGAGTTTTCCCAAATATTTCATATCTCATTATCTAAATTGGGTCATGATATAAAATATCACAAAAAGCCCAAAAACTGATATTTTATCCAATTTTATTGTCATTATTTAGCTAAGCCCAAAACCGGCCCTATGAACCCAATACACACATCTTATTCTATTTAAAGCCCAAGAATACTTATGCTTGGCAATATTTGAAAAGCCCATGACTCAAATTCATGGCAAAACAATTTTATCAATGGAATTCAAATCCATAATCAAAGCCTATGGTTTGAAACCATGGCGATTTATTTATCCAAGCCCAATTCATATTGGCAATATCAAAGCCCAATTCTCATTAGGCGACATCAAAACCCAATTCTCATTGGTAACATCAAAACCCAATTCTAATTGGCAACATCAAAAGCCCAATTCTCATTGGCAATATCAAAAGCCCAACTTACGTTGGCATTCTTTATCGAAAGCCCAAGGTTATCAATACTTGGCAAAATACTATATCATAATTATTTCACTTAGAAGTCCAATAATGAACAATACTTTAGATTCTTAAACCTATTATTATAATATTACAAAAACTTTTGGAATTTATGAATTATCTACTCTCAAAACCTAAAGAATATTTACTAATAAAAGTCCATGAGGAAGGAAAGCCCATGGCAACATGTGTTGTTGATTTTGTAGGATACACACAACCCAACCCAAAGGAACCAGCCCAGGTGAACAAGCCCAATCCAGCAAGGGGTAGAGGACTGAAAGTAGGCAAAACAGCCCTTGTTCATCCCTGACCAAAGTACAACAAGAGAAACAAGTCCATAAGGATGAACTAAAGGCTGTCCCATCAGCTTGTGGTCACTCTCTACCTGACGTGAACAGTACCCGAGGCTTATAACATCAGCTGAAGTCTAAAGGGTGATGAAACTTCATCATATTTTTTAAAGACTGCACCTCCAACAAAAGGGGAGCTGAAACCAAATTATTTAAACTCTAGTGAATTGATGCTATAAATATTAAAAAACATTCAAGACGTGATTCATGTGCCAAGCCCATGAATCCTAAAGGGAAAAAATTGGGAACATGTGGTTTGGAGGGCATAAAGGGACCTCCAGTAGAAACCCCCTAAAGTAAGCTTAGAACTTGACACCTGGCTTGGGATGTTGAATCTTACTTCTTGGGGATCTAAATCTCAGTTGCAGCTTTAGGATTTGCTCTTGATACACGCCCCAATCACATTGATTAAACTCAGCCCTAGAAATCCTAACATTTAATGCAAAATCCCATCATTGCCCAAAGAAGCAAAGCAGCCCATAAAGCAAACCTTTTACTTTTGACCAAAAATCCCAGGAAGATTAACCCTGGTTCTCCACCTTTGATTGACCCTATGTTTTTTGGACTCATGTAATTAATGCTTCCCTAAAGCTCTATTATAAAAAAGATAAGCATCTCAGCCCATAAAAACAACTCCCTCTGAAACCTCTGGTCTATTTGCCATTTTGCTAGTAGTTTAGCTCTCTTTAGGCTCACTACTCATCCTTTTCATCCCACATTCATCTAATCTCAAACATTCTTTCCTCTCTTTTACACAAACACAGCTCATAAATGCCTCCCATTACTCATGAGCAGCCCACTACTCACAAAAAACCTTAACCTTAGAGTTAATCTCATCCCACTCATTAAAAACAGTCCATATTGTCTCATTCATGCCTTATAAACACACACCCACCAATCTTTTGAGAATAGAAGTTGAAGGAAGTTGGAGTGGTATATAATTTGAAGAAAAATTGATCATGTGCAAGAGTTATACCTAATCTTTTTTGAAACGCGTTAATAGTGGGTTAGACATTTTAAAACTATATGTTTGCCCTTAATTTTTTTTTGCAATATATCTTAATTAATTAAGGATACTAGTAATAGTGTTAAAATTAAGGAAAAATGAACATGCATGAAGAGTCCTATTCTCTTTTTATACAAACAACAGATTAATTGGCCTACTAACAAATATAGTACAACTAAGTGAACAACTAAATAGAACCCACTAAAATAAGAATCCTTTACGCCACCTTATTTATTTTACACTCTCACTTAACAATATATCTACATCACATTCTTTATTTTACATCTCATCACACTAGAACAATATTAGCCTCTGAGCAGCTCTTTTATGAGATTTATACGGAAAAATTATTTCACTCATAAACACATAAATCTTGGTTTTGTACTTGTGATTCATTTCGATATTAATAATATTATTACTTTATGTTTTGTTTCCTCTGTTCTTGGTTGACTTGTACTTTTGAAATTCCTATTGGTTTAGGTAGTGGTAGAGCCTTGAATCGCATATAGTGTCTTAGTGTGACATGCCATTTAGAATTAGTTTGTGCTCTTAAATACATTGTGTGGATTTCATGGGTTCTGCTATTTTCAATTTGTCATGTGAGGAGAGGCAGAAAGACAAGGTTCAAGAGAGAGAACGAGGCAAAAAATAGGGATTTTGTACTGATCTAGTACCTATTTACCGGTAGAAACAAGATATATTTCCTGATATGGTTGAAACTCCCCAGTTTTGATCAGTACTCAACATAATACAATTCAGGGTTGTTTCCATACCATATTGCATGTTGATAGGGAAAATATCAGTAATACTGGCCTATGAAATCAACTACCTTGCTTGTGACTCAAGTGATACCTCTTGGTATTTCAAAAAGAAATATTTAGAGTTCAAATCTCTCGACTCTTCCCTATATATATAAACCTTATAAGATATAACTTATTTCTTTAAAAAAAGAAGAAGAAGATTTAACTATATAAATAAATAAAGAGAAGAAATTACATTAAAGTGTGTGATTGTATAAGAAAGAAAAATGACTTTTTGAGTGTTGTGGCCTTAAAAAATGTGAAGACATAAGAACACAAGTATCAGGTGTGCCAAATGCTAAAATCAAAAATCAAACCACATCATATGTGTTATATGTCAAATTATTTTAACACATGCATGTTACAATACACTTCTACTAGTATAAGTGTACTTAGCTATGTGCTAACTTTTTAAATAATTTCTCTCTCTTCTCTAGTAACTCTTTCTCCTCTTTCATATATCTCTCTCTTCTCTCCTCTCTCTTTATTACTTTTTTTGTTTTTTTAATAGATTGTGAGTGTTATTTTAGATTATTTAATTGTTAATATGTTAAAATAAGAAATATGATGCAGGGTGCATTATAAAGTAGTATACAAATAAAATAAAATTTTGATGTGTTAAAAATCAAAATGTTATTATTTTTTTTAAGCACAGCAGAAGCTAATGCTAATCTAATTTCAATTTTGAAAAGAATAGTAGTAGCCGGGAGTGGACAGAACTTTTGTCCCTCTTTTTTTTTTTTTTTTTTTTTTTTTTTTATAATAATAATAAAAATTTTAAAAATGGAACTTTTGACTTTTGAATAGTATTTGTTTGGACTTTTTGTAGAACAGAATAATTCTAGGGGTATACCAAATCTTACATCCAATTTAAGATTTTTTTTTTTTTTTTTTTTTTTGGCTACATTGCATGGAATGTGTTTTGTTCTTAGCATATGGGAAAAAATGTGCACTTTTCAGTACAACTGATATGGAAAGTGGCTTATAGCAAAGAAAAAGAAAAATAAAAGGGCAAGGGATATATAGCCTTATAGCTTAATTGATTAACATTTGCATTCAAGATTATATTCAAATACCCTTTAAGTTTATAACTATTGAATTATTAAAAGAAAAAAAAAGTGTAATTACATTATTTTTCTTGAGGTGCAGTGGAATGATGTTTCACTCCAAACCTTGAGGAAAAAATATTTTTTATTTTCCCCCTTGACATCCATTTGATTGAACTTTGTTAAATTAATATTAAAAATGTTGTGTATTAATATACTCTTTGCTAAAGGGCAGTTTCCAAAGTTAAAAAAAGTATTTTAAATTATTAGGTATGACTTTTGTTTCTTTTTTTTTTTCAAAGGATTATGGAGAGATTTGACATTTCAACTTTTAAGTCCTTTGGAACTGGACAAATTTTGCATTTTTATTCTAAATTTATTAGTTATGTTTTTATTAACTATGGTTAAACTTTGGTAAAGATAATTTTATAAAAATTTAAAATATTTCATTACTAATATAAATAAAAGGGAAGAGTGTTACTATTATTATTATTTTTTTTTTAAATTTACAAGTTGAGTTTCATTCTCTAAAATTTTAAGAGCATTCACATTAAAGATGTGAAAAATGCTAAATCCTAATTTTAGCTCTCATCCCCTTAAAATATCATCCACATCAAGCATGCTATTCTTAAAACTTTTGACATCTTTGCTATAGTAGTGTCATATTTGACACCCTACTATAGTAAGTTGCTAAAGTTTATTATTATTATTATTATTTTTCTTTTTTTCTCTCTCACTCTCTCTTGTGCCATGCCTCTCTCCACTTCTTTCCTCTCTCTTTCTCTTTCTCTATGCCTCCTCGTCTCTCTTTGACTCTCAATCTCCACTTTAGCAACGGTGAGTGATGCTACAACGAGGATGGTGCCACTGTCACTGCTTTTTCGAGGGCCTCGTCAAATGTGTCATAGACATGTTCCTTGAGCGTGACTTCCACCACCAGTGCCACACTAGACACGAGACGCTCTAGGTGTGGCTGGATTTTGTTGGGTTGATCGGGGTTTGCTGGTTGTGGGTGTGGGTTGATTCTGTGGTGTAGGTTGATTTGTGGGTGTTGGGTTGATTCCATGGTGTGGGTTAATTTATAGATGCTCGGTTGATTCCATGGTGTGGATTGATTTCTAGGTGCTAAGTTGATTTGTAGGTTTGGGTTGATTTGGTGGCTTTGGGTTGTGGGTGTGGGTTAATTGATTTGGTCATTGGTTGTAGTGGTTTGTTGTGGGTTGTGTCGTGGGTTGAGGCTGTGGGTTGTGCTGTGTGTTGAGGTTGTGGGTTCTCGTTCTCTCTCTGGTGA
The DNA here is from genome assembly GCF_932294415.1 of Quercus robur. Classification (NCBI taxonomy): domain Eukaryota; kingdom Viridiplantae; phylum Streptophyta; class Magnoliopsida; order Fagales; family Fagaceae; genus Quercus; species Quercus robur. The sequence goes on from NC_065537.1 coordinate 45,823,594, forward strand.
AATCTCTATCTAATGGGTGTGGGTTGATTGATTTGGTGGTTGGTTGTGGGTGGTGACATTGAGTGGGTGGTGGCTGGCCGTGGTCATTAGAGGTGGGTTGATTGTTTTTGCTTGGAGAAGAGAGAGAGAGAGATGTGTCATGGAGAAATTATAAATAATAAATAATAAATAATATTTTAATGAAATAGTAAAAAAAATGAAACCTTTGATGTTTGAGTATATTATAAAGTGAAGGATTAAAATAAATAAAATAATGTTTTAAAATATTAAATACTATATTTTTTGACATATCTGATATGAATGCTTTAAAATGATAATATATATATTTTTAAAAAATAGAAGGTAAAAATGCTAAGTGTATCAATATTTCTCTTATTTATTTATTTATTAATTTTAAGGGCGTACGCGTTTTGAACGCCGGGAAATTTCCAACCCCACACATTTTCCCATCATATATTGAAAATCAAAATCAACAGAAATGTCAACTGATAGTTGACATGTAGACGTTAGAATGGTTTGATTTCATTTTATTCTCTGAAAAAAAATATAAAATAAAGCTTGGCAGGAGAAATTACATTAATGAAGGCGTTGGTGATTGAAATGAAGCTAGGGAGTTGCTTGGCCTTCCCCATGCAGTAAGTGCTAAAATCACAATTGGGGGACAAGACGGCTCCTCAGATTACGGACATGTGCATGGAGTGGCAGAGTTGGTCTCACAGCTCTAGCTAATGCTTCTTTAAAGTTTGTCGTGGAGTTAAATTTTCCAGAATTTGTGTGATTAAAAAAATAAAGGAAAGTGGAAAAGCCATGTGTGTCAGTCATTTTTTTTATTTTTTTTTACGGCTGTACGCGTTTTAAAATTTGAACAGTTAAGAAATTTCCAACCCCACTCTCTTTTCCCACTATTTTTTCTCATCACGCATTCCTAAGAACCTAACCCTCTTTTCTTAACCTTTCTTCGTTGGTTCCCTCGCAACTTCTCTCTCTCCCCTTTGTTTTTTTCCCACTAGTTTTTCTCTCTCAGAGTCTCAGTGATTCTTTATTAATCTCTCCTTGGTTCTCTCCCAGTGACTTTTTATTAATCTCTCGTTCTCCTTTCTTTTTTGGTTTTCACACCAATTCTCTCTCAATCTTCAAGAGTTCCTCTTGTCACCAGTTCCTTTCTAGTATCTATACAAGTGCGCGTTTGGATCTTGGGGTAAGTACGTTAGCAACTCGTCATGTTTTTCTATTGATTTTTTGTTCATATTGTAAGGCATTGTTTGTTGGTCATTGAATTTGTGATTTTGTCCACACAGTTTTTTTTTTTTTAAACAGTTTTGGTTTGTTTCTCGCCAACCTTTTATTTTTTCTTTTATGTTGTTTCCAAGAGAGGAGGCCACGCCACCGCTGCCAGCAGGCCGATCGTCTTCGCCGTGTCGCCGCCTCATCCCTGGTATTTCTTCTCTTCTCTCTCTCTCTCTCTCTCTCTCTCTCTCTCTCTCTTTTAGATTTGATTTACTTTTATGGTTTCTCTCTGTTTCGCACTCTCTAATCTCATCTCTAGCTCAACTTTTACCGCCTTTGTGACTTTTTACCTTAGCGTCTGTGTGGGTTGTGACTTTTTTGATGATCTGTGGGTTGTGACTTTTGTCCGAGTGTCTTTGTGCCTTTCTTAGTTCTAGTTCGAGGCTTTATTTACTAGTAGAATTTTTTTTTTTTTTTTGGATAAACTATTTACTACCGCAGAACTGGTAGTAAAGTTTTGGAGCATTTTTACCTTCTTTAGTCAAAAAAAGTTTTGGAGCTTTTTTATTTGATTGGTTAATAGTGCCAGCAAATTGCAATGGGTGTGGGTCTGTGACTCTGTGGTCGAAATAATTTTTTAATTAATAAAGTTGCGTGATTAGGTCATGGGTAATTTTTTTCTTTTTGTTTAATTGAATATTTTTTGTTTTGAGAAACTGTTTAATTGAATAATTAATTGCAAATGATATAAAAATTCACTGCATTATGAGAATAAATAAATTTATTGTATGGTTGAATAATTAGTTGCATGAGTGATGTTAAATATATTACAAATTTTATTATATAGATCTTGTAAATTGATGAGTCACACTTCACAAGTCATAAAAGGTAATTAATAAACTAATAATTTATTATTTTATTAAAGTGACATGACACAAATCACATAGGATCCGTTTAGATTGAACTTATTGTTGTTGAAATTGAAAATTGAAAACTGAAAATACTGTAGCAAAATAATTTTTAAATGTGTGAAAAATACCGTGGGACTCATTTTTAATATTTTTTAATGCGTGAACAGTATTGCTACAGTACATGAACAGTACTGCTACAGTGCAAAACAGTAATTTTTGTCTACCAAAGTCAACATATGCGGGCAAAAGAAAAAAAAAAAAAAAAACAAAACAAAGAAAACGCAAAACCAAAACGTGGACGCAGGAAAACGGGAAATCCAAATGCCCTCATAATCTGATACACAATTTTGTAAGTTTTATTATTTTTATTTTTTTTATATAGTAAAATTTTTAGTAACTTTTAGCAGTTTCCAAATTGCATAGTATTATACAAAAAAATTAATTACATAAAACAAGAAAAATTAAAAGTTTTAATTTGAGAGTAATTAATGCATTTTTGCACACTGCTCACATTATTGTACTGAGTAATGTTACAATCATAAATTATTTTATAATATTTTTATAAATTATTGATGTGATAAATTCTTTCTAGTTTTGATTTGGATCTACTACTAACATTACATTTTTATTTACCAATAATTATTGAGTCCAAAATTAGTAAGAATGAAGTGTAAAAGCCCAAGCACACAAAAGAAGAAGGAAAAAGACAAAAAAGAACAAAAGAAGAAGAAGAAGAAAGGATCAACGAAAAGTAGTAGAAGAAATTGAGGAAAACATGAATAGGAAAATGACGAAAATGAGGACATTTTTGTCTAGAGATTTTGTACTCCTTACCTTTTTTTCAATTTAGGAAAATAAGGTCCGTTTGGATTGAGTTTATTTTTGTTGAAACTGAAAACTGAAATTGAAAACACTATAGTGAAATAATTTTTAAATGTGTGACTAGTTTCGTGGGACTCATTTTTAATGAAAAAGTGGCTGAAAAGTAGAATTTGTGAGACTTGTGAACAGTGCACGGGTGCACTGTTTACAGTTGACTTGGTCAAATAGAAAAAAACAAGAATGAAACGTGATTTTCCAAATGCAGACACGCAAAACCCCAAATCCAAACGGGTACAATGTACCTGTTTGGATTGCGCTGAAAGTGGCGTTTTCAGTTCCGCGTTTTCAAGCTTTTTTTTTTCCTGCGCATGAATAGTAAAATCACATGATTTTACTGTGCAGGGGACAAAAAACACTGTTCATGCACTGTTCATGTACTAATCACGCACTGTTCATGAATTTCACGACACTATTCACACATTTAAAAATTATTTTGCTACAATGTTTTCAGTTTTCAGTTTCAGTAATAATAAGTTCAATTCAAACGGATCCAATGTTTTGGTGGGAAAACGCCAGGGCCTTCCAAAATTTATCTAATATTCCCTCTTCAACCAAAAAACTGCTGTTATTATATTTTCTTTACTTTTTTTTTTTCCTTTATTTTTCATCACCTTACTTTTAACTCCATTCAAACCCACTTTATGGGAAAAATACTTTCCCCACATTTATTTTACAAAACTCTATTAATTTAATATTAAAAATATTATATACTAAAATGTCCTTTGCTAAAGGGCATCTTTCCAAAATTAAATCTATTGTTTTTTTTTTTTTTTCAAAGGATTGCGAAAAGATTTGTCTTTTCAAGCCAAAAGCTTGATATATTTTGCATTTTTTTAAAAAATTTATTAGTTTTTAAAATTAAATATAGTTAAACTTTGGTAAAAATAATTTATAAAAAATTAGAATATATTATTACCAATAAAAACAAAAGGAGTGTTATTTTTTTAAAAAAAAAGTTTTGAAATTGGGTCAGAATGTCATTTTCTCAAATATGTGTAATTAAAAAAAAAAAAAAAGTGGAATGCCATGCATGTCAGTCTTTTTTTTTTTTAATTTTATTTTTACTACCCACGCGTTTTTCACATGTATATCAGCCTTTTTTTAAAAAAAATTTATTTTTACGGCCCACGTTTTTCCCACTTTCTTTGCCATCATGCATGCCAACCCTTTTTTTTAAAACCTGTCTTCATTGGTTCTCTCTGGACTAGCTTTTTCCCGCATTATTTATGTTCTCTCCCATCCCCTGTTAAGGCTCTGTTCGGTAGAATGGTTAAACGATTTATTTTCAGTTTTTATATAGCATTAAATATATTTTTATACTTTTTCATTTACACGCATTTTAAAAAATTACAAACAATATTATTCTAACTCTTCTGTCAAAGTGGTCCTAATTTTCTCTCATTGACTCACTTTTTTTTTTTTCTCCACACTAATTCTCTCTCAATCTTCAAGAGTTATTGCAACGGTAATATACAAAACGCGCATAGCGTGTTTTGATTTATGGACCCCTGAGGGTCCATATTCCTTCCGCGTTTTGCACTCAGTTTTTATAAAAGTTCAGAACGCAACTTTTATAAAAAAGCTGCGTTTTTGAGCTTAACAAACGCAAGTCTTGGTTGAGCTTTTTTGAAAACGCCCTTTTTGGGCTCAAAAAATGGAACCAAACGGGCACTTATTGCCACCGGTTTCTTTTTAGTATCTATACAATTGCGTGTTTGGATCTTGGGGAAAGTACGCCAGTAACCCGTCATTTTTCTCTTTTGATTTTTTTCATATTGTAAGGGATTGTTTGTTGGTCGTTGAATTTGTGATTTTGTCCCTACAGTTGATTTTTTTTTTTCGTAACTTTGGTTTGTTTCTCTCCCCGCCACCCTTTTCTTTTCTTTTATTTTGTTTCCACAAGATGAGGCCACACCATTGCCGCCAGCAGGCCAATGGTCCTCGTCGCGTTGCCACCCCTATAATTGGTGTTAGAGATATATTAATCTAATAGTATAGAATCAAGCCCATCCTACTTTTTTGTACAATATATTAACCCCCGTGCTTTTGGGTTTTTCTATTTTATGCTTTTATTTTTGCACCTATTTCTGCATATTTAACGTGATTTATCTCTAACAACTAGTATTTCGTCTCTTCTTTTGTTCTCTTGCTTCTCTGGCTCTCACTCTGTCTTAGATTTGATCTAGTTATATGGTTTCTCCCTTTTGCACTCTGATCTCATCTAGCTCAACTTTTACCGTTTTTGTGACTTAAGTACTTTATTGTGATTTTGTCTGGGTGTCTTTGTACCTTCCTTAGTTCTTATAATAGTGGGTCTGTGGTTGAATAATTTTTAATTAATAAAGTTGAGTGATTGGGTCATAGGTAATTTATGTACGTAGTTTTGTTTGATTAATAAATAATTTTATATGACATAAAAATTCATTGCATTATGTGAATAAATAAATTAATTGTAAGGATGAATAATTAGTTTCATGAGTGATGTTAGAGATGTTACAAGTTTTGTTATATAAGTCTTACAAATTCATGCGTCACCAATGAAAAAAGGTAATTAATACACTAATAATATATTATTTTATTAAAGCTACACCAATCAAATAAGGATTTTGCTAATGTGTGCTCTAAGGGCACATAATAATTTTCATTTTTGGAAAAATATTTCTCGGTAATTGAAAAAGTATTGATAGTTTTTTTAATTTCTGTGAAAATGTTTCCAAAAATGGATAGCTTAATGTGTGCCCTTGACCCATCAAATAAATTGATACAAAAGTTTATAAGTTTTTTAAGGTAAAATTTGTAGTAACTTATAGCATTTTTCTAATTGCATAATATCACACATAATTAGTTACGTAATAATGAGAAAAATTAGAAGTTTTGATTTGAGAATAATTAGTGCAATTTTTGCACATTGCCCACATTCTTGTATTATTCTTTACATTTTAACAATAATTAGTCTTTTTGGTAGAATATTATTGGACAAATAATTAGATAATCAATATAAAATTATTATTTGATTCGTAAATTAAGAGAAAATCAACTACAATATGTTACCTTTTGAAAACAAATTATTTATTTTATGTGAATTTTTCAAAAGAAAATATTCAAATTATTTAAAATTTAATGCTAGTATTGCAACCATGATTTTAAAAACTGAATTGGTCAAAGAATCGTAAAAGGGATTGGTTATCGATTTTTAGGTCTGATTGGGGTCGGATTGATGGTTAAATTAGTGACGTAATAAATAATTTAATTAATGAATATATAATTATAAAACAATAAATTTAAATATATAATAATTTGATAGCTATCAATATTTACTAAAAAAAAAAGATATAACATTTTAGAAGTGTTTTTATGTCAAATTAAGCTCAAATTAAAAGAAATTAACCTAAAAAAATTATCAAATAAAAAAGGTTATGTTTTTAAAGTTTTATGAAAACGGGGTTTAAGGTTTTATATTCATATATAATTTTCTATACTTTTAAGTTTTAACAAAACCATTATTTATTTAGAAAAATATTTACCAATGTTAATATAATTTTGCACCTAAATATTTCTCCCAAAATTAATAGTCTCTTCTCTATATATTAATTAACTTATCTTTATTCCTAAAACATAAAAATGAGGTTAAAGCTATAAATTGATAAAAATTAAAAACAAATAACTTACCCATGTTTAGAAAACCATCCTATATTCTATAAAACTTCCCACTACCCCATTTACAAAACCTAAATTACCCCATGTTCCTTTAAAAAAAATTACCCCAAGTTCTTATTAAAAAAAACTATTTAAATAGTCTCATTATACGCACAAAGTACGTGCGGTGAGGTTTGTATTTATTATTGAAATATTTTATGTTTGTCTTGCAAGATATTGTACGCTTTTCTTATCAATGTTGTTTTTATTATTTTTTTTTATGTGAAAAAATTTCATTGCAATTTGTCAACTCTTGATTAAATTTCAGCAATTCTACTTCGATCCATCGTATTTACTTGAAAATGCTGAAATTAATTGATACACAACTTGAGCATAGGAATGAGTGTGCCTAAATATTACTTCTCTATAATTGCTTGTAGGTACCTGACCTAGGTTGCACGGACACGCCATTTTTGGCGTCGTGTCCGAATTTGACACGTGTCGGACACCGGAACGGGGACGACGCGCCAGATTCCGGTGTCCGACGGTGTCCCTCTTTTTTTTTTTTTTTTTTTTTTTTTGCTTCTCTGACTTGGCTCCGAAACGGTGCCGACGCAGCTCCAACGTGGCGTCGATGCGGTTCCGACGGCGCCGACATGCTAGCAGAGAAAAAAAAAATCACAGATTTTGATCGGTGAACTTACCAATACCATTGATTTTGTGATAATCCTAAAATAATATAGCAAGTTTAGAGTCTCTTAGACTGAAAATTGAAACCACATCTCAGTTCTTCTCAACCCACACTGTCACTACCGCTGCCCTCTGTCCCTCGTCGGAGTTAGATCGGGCCGATCGGCGAGCTCCGACGTCGACGCCGTGCCCTCTGTCCTCCGTCCCTTCCGATCTCTCTCTCTCTTGGCGCGGACCGATCTCTTCTCTGTTTTCTCTATGTTTTTTTTTTTCTTCTTCTTTCTTACTTTCCGATATTAACTTGAATGTACTGTTAGTTACTTATTATAACGCGTTTTGTTTTTTTTTTTTGTGTTTTTTTTTTTTTTTAACTTCTACTGTGGCCTGTGTGCCCTCTGTCCCTTTATATATATATATATATATATATATATTTTAAATATTAGTTATAACTTATAAATTTGTTTTTGTGTCCTGCTATAGTTTTATTTATTTATTAAAGTTAAATATTGTAGGTAATTTTACTAAAATGAATACTGAAAGTGCTTGAAGATTTTGTGTATTATTGTAGTACTTTGGGTGTTAGTTTATTTATTTGTAGTTCTTATATAATTTAAATTCTAAACATAAATGTATTTTGTCTAAAAATATGCCTAAATATAAAATTTAATTAATTATTTAACCGCCGTGTCTCTGTCGTGTCGTGTTCTTATTTTTCAAAAATTGCCGTATCTTCGTGTCCGTGTCGTGTCATGTCCGTGCAACTTAGTACTTGACAGCTGCAATCATTTATTATATTAGGTACGGAGTAGTTGAGGATATGAAGTTAGGGTGAAGAACTACCCTCAGGATTCGTCAACGAAGAACTAAATGACTCTTTTGAAGGTTAAAAAAAATAATAAAAAACCTGTTTTAGACTTTCAGTGACCTTAAAAATATCTATCCAAGTCTTCGTCTACGTGACTGTTAATTGTAGGAACCACTTGATCTAAGGCAAAAGGGTTCTAATCATTTCTTTCAAGTTCGTTTATCTGTGACCGCTACTGCATAGTGGAATTTACGTAAGCAGCTTTTGTTTGGAAGACAGCCAGTCTCGCCCTGTAAGTATTACATCATTTTCATATCAAATTTTTACCCTGCGTCATTGGCAGTGTCGTGAAGTTTAAACTTTGTTATTGTCATTTTTAGAGTAAAATGCGACTATTCACTAAAGTTTTGTGCACCCGGGATAGAATGACAATCATTGTGAATTTGTGAGGTGTTATTGTGATGCATATATTATCTTTCATTAATAAGATTTGTTTTGTTAGTTCATGAAATAAAAGTATTCATTTGCTTAAAAATAAAAAACATAATTTGGTGAAAAGAGTGAGAAGAAAAGAATTAAAAACCGCTACTTTTATTTTATTGTTCATATTTTACAAATCTTAAATTTATGAAGATGGCGAATCTTCATTTTAAACTATGAAGTCTTCAAATAGATACTCTATTTTAAATTTAGAGCATTCAGTGCTAAAATAACCAAATACCAAATCTAACATTTTAACACCCCAAATACCAAAAATATATCTACATTATATGTGCCATATCAAATATATTTTAACGCTCTGTCACTATAAACCGCTTTTTTTAGAGCATTCCCATCAGACTAGCTAAAGTTGTTTGATGCTAAAATTATGGCTAAAAATACACAAAAACTCACGCAGCAAACTTACCAAAGTGTAACCCAAAAAATTTAACAATGTGCAGTGACACGCCAGAAAGTAGCGAGCCATTACTCCTCGCCAAAGCTAAACAATTTTTTTTAATCTTTTGTCTCTGACTCTCCCTCTCTCCTCTGCTAGCTTTCTCTCTCTTTTGTGCTTGCTCTCTCCTCTCTCATGCAGCCACCACTAGTTCCGAAGCCCACCAAAAATCGACCACCACCGGTTCCGAAGCACACCAAGAAACTCAAATCCAACAAACCCGCATCAAAAACCGAATTGAATCAGATCCAACAAACCCACATCTAATCAAACAAAGCTACAGTGGAGGATTGGTGGCTGAAATCCATGAGAAATGGTTTCAGAGATTAGAGTGCATAGAGCTCCATTGAACTTTCTCTCTCTCCTCCCTTGCAGATAAGCGACACCGTGATCTGGTGTTGGGTTTGAAGTTTGGTGTCGGATTTGGTTGGGTTAATATGGATTTGATGTGCTGTTGGGGTCTTTTTTTCTGTTTTGGTTGTAATTCACAGAAATGGGACGATAGTGACAAGGAAGTCTTTGGTGTTTTTGTTTTGGTTTTACTGCGAAGAGGAAGAATTAATATTTAATTAAAATATTGACCTGAGGCTTACATATGCATATAAAAAAAAAAAAAAAAAAAGGTAATTACACTAAACCTACTTATGATTTGAATGAAAATTACTTTGTCTATCCATAATTTGAAAAGAGTCGCTTATCTTATTTGAGGTACATTTTGTTTGTTTTCCGTAATCCACGTCTGTTAAAATCAGGGATAAATATGTATTTTTAAGAGATATTAATTGGGTAATTTTAAAAAGTTTTGAAGTGTCCCATCCTCAGGTAGTTAATGAAATTTATCCAATATTTTAAGAGATATGTTATATCTATAATATTTTTATAATATTTTCACAACAAATCATAATCAATTAGTTATTATTGGTTCAAATTTAAATCTAACACTAAGATTATTTTTTTGCTCTAACAATAACAACCAATACTAACTTACCGCTTAGAATTTGTTGTAAAAATGTTGTGGAGATACCATCTCTCATATTTTAATATTTGAATTTTTCAAAAGAAAAAATTTAAATTATTTAAAATTCAATGCTAGTGATCGATGCAGTACTCAGGGGCGGAGCTACAGCAAGGCTTGGCCCCCCCAAAATTTTAAAAATTTATTTTATATTATGTATAAGTATTAAAAAATTTAAATATTTTGCTAAAAAATAGAAGTTGGCCCTCCCAAATGTTTGAATTAGTTCAATGATGCTCTTAAAAATCAATAGAAATTTTCAATTGATCTAGTAGTTATAAAAACAAGGTAGTTTTTGTTTTCTCTAATTCGTTTTTTTTACATGTTTAATATCAAACTAGACAGTTTTTGTATAGTATTGGAGTTTAAAAGATGATAAATTCCCCTAAAAAATTATCTTGCGAATATACAAATGTGAAAGTTATTAATTTTATATACAATATATTTATAAATTATGACCTCCTCTAGTATCAAAATATTAATGTTTATATTTATGTATGTGCGTTTATGCCTGAGTGTGATGGTTTATCTTGACTCGAAACTAATATATTAGTAACAAAATTTGGCCCCCCCAAACAAAAAATCCTAGCTCCGCCCCTGGCAGTACTGCCAACCACTAATATCCATGTATCCCAATCTCTAAACATTTCGACATCTCAATTCCAAAAATTGTCGATACTGACTACAAAATTATTATCAAACAAAATTTTAGAAAGTTTATATTAATGCCATGATAATTTGTTAACACCATGCTAAGTTGCATTGATTTCTTTTTTTCAAACTTCGGCCCCCTCAATCAAAATCCTGGTCCGTCCCTGGTTATTGTTACAGAAACACACATAGTTCTCAAGGAATTCGTAGCATTTACGATATAGCCAAATCTTCATTTATTTTCTTTCAGACACAATTTGGTTATATTGACAGATCAAACATGGAAACAAAGCCTGTTCTAGAAGTTCTTAATGGCGAAGACAACTATTTGAAATGGAGTGTTCGGGTGAAGACATATTTGATGGCTCAAGATCTTTGGGACATTGTAGAAGCAACGAACGAACCTCCTACCCAAGAAAATGCAGCTGCTTTTAAGGCTTGGAGCAAGATGGATGCCATGGCTTTATATGGGATCCAAAATTCATGCGGGCCGGACACATTTTCTGATATTATGGAGATTACTTCGGCCAGAAATGCTTGGGAAACGTTGGCAAAAAAGTACAAACCTAAAGGTCCTGACCCAAGTAGCAGGTAATTTAGATCATTCAATTCGTTAAAAATCAAGTATCTCTCTCTCTCACATGATTTTAAAAGCCGGTTTTATCTCGGACAGTATGGCTTCAGTTCCTTTAGAAGAAGACAAGCTTGACTCAAGTACTAAGTCAGGTACGATCCAGATTTCATCTGAAATTAGGGAGATTATTTCGGACCCTTTAGAAGAAGACAAGCTTGACTTTGGAAGTCCAGGTATCTCTCTCTTACAGTCTCTTTTATTTTCTGTGCGTAAAATAGGCTGAAAGATAACTAAGACGACGACAAACTTCAGATAAAAAATAAAAAAAGCTTTAAAGCATTTGTAAAAACTAAAAAGAAGGGGGAAAAAAAATGAAATAGGCTGTGATTGCGTTAGAGCTAGCCTAGAGGTCATGTTTTAGGAAGTCTCCCACCCAAAGAATTGGAAAAGACAGTGACGTGCCACAATGAAATTAAGGTCCAAGTAGTTCCCATTGTCACCATCTTCCTTCATTGTTTTGTTCATTTGTTGGTTTTGTTTAGTACAAATCTTACAAATTACACTTTGCGCGCAGTTAATGGTTAAAACTTTGGAAATCCTCTCCATTTAATTAGAAATAATTAGATTCTCGTATATTTATCTATATATATATATATATATATATAAAATCGAAAATTTTGAAACTCTCACAATTTTTTACGTTACCACTATTTTCTTTTTATTTTTATTTTAAATTCGTTTTATTCTAGATTTTATATCTTATATATTTATTATTTCTCTTTAATGTGTAATTATCTTTTCAGTGTTACAATAGTTTAGTTTAAGTAAAACTCTATTAGATATATTTTGTTGACTTTTTCAGAGCTTATCACATCATTATTATTATCTATATATAATATAAAATTGAAGATTAAAAATTAATTATAATTTTTTAAGATACCTCACGTTTGAATTAAAAAAAAAAAATGACTCACTTTAGGTTTCAAAAAAAAAAAAGAAAAAGAAAAAAAGAAAGACTCACGTAAAAAAATAAAATAAAATAAAATAAAATAAAACTTTAGAATTAAGAAAAAACGAGAGACTCCTGGTAGGACTCTCTCTTCTCTCCTTAAAACCCTAGCAATTACCATCTCAAAACCCTCAACTTAACTTCACATTAAGATTAAAAGAAGAAGACGAAGAAGAGAGACTCACGTAAATAAAAAATAAATAATAAAAAAAACGTATGTCTAATAATTATTTTATGTTGTATATTTTCTTTTGAGTATTTGGGTTAATCTCTATATTTTGACAGTTGTTTTTGTAGGTTTGGTTTTTGGGTTGAAATTTCTAATAATTATTTTATATCGTATATGGCAGATAAAGCATCTCTATTTTTTAGAAAAAAATCAAAGCTGCAACCTATATCTTCCAGCCCAAGGAGTGGTAAATTTTTATTTGGTATATTATATATGAATTTTTTGAATTTGAAGGGTTTTGTTTGGTTTTGAAGTAGAATTTCGGGATTCTATAAAATTTGGAAGCTTTAAGTCTTGGGGTTTTTGGTATTTGCGTCTCAGTAGGTTGATCTTAATTCTTTACCTTATATATTTTTGCTTTATTGAGAATTTTTATTTGGGTTCATGTAATCTTTTGTTTTCTTAATAAAAGTATGATTTTTGGTTGATTAATTATTTGTTTGGATTCAACGTAAAAGATAATGGAATTAGGTGTTATAATTTTGATTGTTTCATGTTTTGAATTGTTTATATTGTTATTACTATGACTAAGTAAGATTTGTTTATATCTTTGTAGTTTATATTAGTTTTGAGTGTGTGTATCTATATTACTTTTGGGAATTTTGCTTTATTAATTTAAGAATTGTAAATTACTTTGTAGGTTTCAGTAACTATGCACCTGTAGTGAGATGTTCACAATATAAGCATATATATATATGGTATTAACATTTTATAAAAATCTCTCTTACAACCCAATAACATTCTATGTTAGACAACATTCTATGTTAGATAACACTTCTAAACTATAGAAAAGCATAGAGGTTAAGTATTTCTTCCCATTGTATTTTATTTAATTATGACAGATCTATTTTTTTTTTAAATGCTAACTAGCAAAATGTCTATAATATGCATATTATTGACCCAATTTTCTATTTCTAAATTTCTTAGATTTTATTATATAAATAACTTTTCCGTGCATCGCACAGGTTAGCGACTAGTTATTATATAAACTGTTTCATTATTTAAAATTTTAAATAATGTGATATTAAATATAGTTTAAAATTTGTAATATTTAATGTGTGAAACATGAAATTGATCAATTTTAAATGGTGTAATTTATGTGATTTACATAAATTAAATTTATTTATGTAAAAATTCAACTAATTGAAAGATTAAAATAACCTTATTAATTTTTCATATATATTAAAAGAAAAACCCTATTTGGTTTTCAAGTTTAAATTTAACTTATTGCGAACCGTATAGTGGATGAACTTAAATAAGGAAAATTTGAAGACAAATTAGTCGTGCGAGCTTATGCAGTTTAGGAGGTGTAGCTTCAGTGCTCTACGTAGAGGCAAAAAATGTATCACATTGTCTAGCTAGACAACATGCATTGAATAGAAAACTAGTGGGTGGCTAAGTTTAACTGCCCACCTTTACTTCTAGCTGACTTGTGCTATAATTTAATAAACACGAGATTATCTTGAAAGAAAGAATGAAAGCATTTATTTTTAAGTATAGGGGCATTTTCTCTCCCCTAAAATTTCTTAAAATTTCTAGAAAGTGTATTAAATATTGGGAGATTTAATAGTCAATATTATAGTGAGAGTATTATCTCCCGTTTAAAAGACAAACCCAACAATGCTCTTTCTATCATCCATAATTCCATATATTTAGCCCTTTCATTATCACTATATCTCAAAAGTTTAAATTCTTTAAAAAGTAAATAAGGCAATCTAACGCTAAGTGTAAAAAGTTCAATTAGCAATAATTCTATTAGCAATCTTCAGATGTGTCCTAATAAGTGCATTCGGTTTCATGTTGTAACTTTCGAGGCCAATACCAAAGAAAATGTCCTCCATTGTACATGTTAGATAACTTAGGCTTTTAACCAAACTATTTAACAATTTTGGGTTTACTTTATCTTCATCGTTATGACAGGCTATAAGCCCAATAGCATACACAAGCAATTGCTTTTTTTTATTATTTTTATTTTTATTTATTGAATTATTCGAACATATTTGGTGCGTTGCTTGTCAAATTAGACCATTTACATAAAAAATAAAAAATAAAAAAAAAAATAAAAAATAAAAAAAACAATCAATCAAGATATCTCAACTCATGTGACTTAGAAAGTATGTTACATGGAAATGTTTTATTCAGGAGTTTGGAGTGTTCGCTTAAAACATAACTGAAACTGCACTTTTATTTGTATTTAAAAAATGTCCTCCATCTACTCAAACTTTCTCACACACTTTCTGGCAAGGCACTTCTTTCTCACACACTTTCTGACAAGGCAATGCCTTAGCCCAGAGAGAGAGCTACACGATTCTACGTTCTCAAAACAACACCTACACAACACAAAAAGAGAAGACTTTTGCAGAGAGCACCGGTGTGGTGCCGGCCAAGTACTCTCTGAAGGTCAAGTTAGAACTTCTTACAACTCTAGAGTGCTAGAGAGAGGTGAATTATGCGTACCTTGGCTAGTGAGAGTATTGGAGCTTTTATAGCAGTAGATGGTCGACTACTCTACTTTGGTGCGGAAGTTTTTTCCTTATAGGAGTCTCCTTGAACAATCCCAAATGTGATGGACAAATCTTTTCCTTGTAGAGAAGATCTTCATTAATATGTGTATCTTCCAGAATTCTACCTGTGCTAGAATTTCTATTTCCTTTGGGATTCTACGAGAATTTAGGCGTGTGTAGCAAGTATTTCAAGTCAGGGTTTCTGCTGCGCCTTAGGCTTACCCACCGTCGGCCCATGGACTAGGATCCGTCAGGCCCAACATAATGAAGGTTCGTCATGCCAATTTTTGCCCATTCAGAGTCCATTTCTTTTGACTTTCATGATTGTTTTACTAAAGATTTTACTTCTATGAAATAAAACAGATAACACTCTTTCTTCTTAAAAAAAAAAAAAAAGGTTTGCTATCTACTCAAACTAGCATTGACAAAGATGATTTGCTGACTTAAAAAGAGAGAGTCATGATGGTGTGTAAAAAAGCTCTAATTTCCACTATTGAGGTTGTTCTTCAACCTTCCTACCCTATATGAAAATTCTTAGCCTAAGCTGTCCTTTATAACTTCTTGAAATTTTGAGGATATTTCTATTATTTGTTAAAGCTTTTGTACTATTTCTGTTGTTAGTGTTCCTTTAGAATGCTTCTCTTGTTTCTCACTGTAAATATATGTGAACTCTTAATTCCTTTTGAGAGTATAGCCCATGGCAACAAAATAGAAAAACACTTTGTTAGGTTCTAAAAGTTTAGAACAATTGGCAAATTATGAATACAAACTTGTCTAGATATAGATTACTAAGTCTATAGGGTATATTAGATAATACTCAAGGTGTTATAAATTAGAACACAAGAACAAGGAATCTGCAAGTTCAAGGAATTCAAAACATGCCAGGTTTGACCGATCGAAACACGAATCTACAGAATTTAATGCAAAATTTAATTAAGGCCCAACAGTGCATTAAGCGTATCAAGTGACTAGGGTTTCAGATATATTTCACTAAGTATTTAAAAGAAACCCTAAGGCATGTTTTGTTATGACTTTGGAGGTGCTCTTTTGAGATCTAAAAGGTATTGTGCCTTCTCCTTTCAAAGTCACTACCAAAATTCCTTCTACACATCATTAGAACCGGAAGATTTGAAATTGTTGCAAACAAGATCAACTACTGCTAATGATCTAAACTTTTGAGTGGGATATCAAAGTCACAAACTGGAGTGTTTGTGTTCAACAAATTCAGAATAGAAGAGTCTGTGGATTCAGAGATGCGTGTGGTTGCTTGAGTAAGTACTACAAGAGATAGTATTAGATTTAGGGTTAAATATATTGTAAACACTTACATTCTGTTAGTGAATGGTTGCCTTGTGGATTGTTTAGGTTGAATCCTCCCTAGGTTTTTTACCTTGAAATTGGACAGTTTCATTAGTTTTCCTGGGTCATCATATTGCATGTCTTATTTACTTTTCCGCTTTATGTGAAATGATTGTTATTGCTTAAATTAGATCTGCATAATAAACCTAAGTAACAACTTGGTTAATTAATTAGGTTAAACAATCTGAGTTTACAGGGGTCTAAATATACATAACACACTTCTTCTGCCAGATAAGCATTTAAAAAGCATATTTATCATATCTTTGATGTCTATATATTTCTTTTACGCTATTCTAGTAATTATTAGTGGTATAATTTCCAAACAAGAAACTAAAGCAAATATCTCATCCCAATTAATACCCAATGCTGGGTGTACCATTCTTGGTATATATCTCTCTACCTCTTTTCTTTTTCTTTTTTTTTTTTCCTTTTTTTTTTTTTTCATCTTATACACCATTGTACATCTGTCACACCCTAAACCCAAAAGGGTCCAAAGCATGAGAAAGCATCTGAAGGGTACCTATAGATTTTTCCATTTTGAACAATTCAAACTATAGGAGATTTTTCTTTTCCTTTCTTTTCCACAGAATAAGTATATATAACTATACTAAAATCTCCACATTATAAGTCAGAGTTCTATAACACATTTACGAACAATAACTAAAATCATATGCCTCCATATAATACAAGAATATATTACAAAATTCTAATTGGATTACACAATCTTACCAAGAATAAGGAACCTTAACATCAATTCTAGGCCTACCATGCCTAAGGCTAACAAATCTAAAGCGACCAACCTCTAATAGAATTAATTAAAGCCTCGTTGAACATAGCAAGATCGAGTCATCAACCATCTACAGCAAAAGTCTCAAAATTTAAAATAGCACTCCAATCATGATCAATGGTGTAAGCTCCATATCTAAGGTATAGCTAATAAATCTGAAAAACTGTTAGAGGGTGGGATGAGCTAATGACCAGTAAGTAGCATAATTAATGGGGGTGGGGAAAATGCAAGTTTCATTTTCAATAATAATAATATGACAAGAATTATTAAATAATGAAACACAAAATTTCTCAATAGAAATACCTTAAAATTATATGCTATAATATATGAGCACCAACAATATAATTTCTAAAGCCATAATATTTAACATAATGTAAATTATCACAAATATACCACACTACCGCATAGATCGGTTAGGGGAACCATTTATTCATAACTGACATGATATTGTCCTCCCTGGTATGCAGTTTCTTGGCCCCATGGACAGCAGCCTTACCCATACTCTCAAGGTTTTTCTCTAACCCCGTGGGCAACAGGGAGAGCGTGTCAAATAGGATCTCTTTTGCATGTGGTCTTTTGGCCCCATAGGTAGCAGCCTCACTCACACACAATCAAGGAACCTCTTTCCCCCATGGGCAGCAGGAAAGAACGCATTATCAAAAGTAAAAGGGCACTAACCTAGATCTGATTCCATTGTCACAAAAACTATGGAAACCAAATCGGGTGATCATCGAAAAATCACACATGGTATAAGGTTAAAATAACATAAAGCTCACAGGTATACATGTACTTTCAAATACATAGTTTATATCTAGGTAATTTTAGAAAAACCTAAAATAATCTAACTTATACAAAGTTTGTAAGATTTTCAACTTCATTCTTATCAAAAGATTTTCTATCAATTTCCCAAATAACAAGACAAGATAAGCATCTTTAAATTTTCTAATATACCATGAAATCCATGATTTCCTTATCAAAGATTAAATAAAAGATGCTCATTAGGAGGTAAATCTTTGCCTGCTCAGCAAGAGGATAGCATGCTTTTCCATATCAACAATTCATGCATTTCCCCAAATGCAATACCAAATATGATGCATTTTCATACATAATCATATATATATATATATATATATTAAGGTTACGACACGTTAGTTTTTAGGAAAATATAGTTTCCATAGGTAGCTTCCAAAAGCGTGTCTAACCCAAAAACAACATTTATGCAACATGGTTATTTTTCAAAAATCTCATTAAAAAGCTACCTACCTCGCACCTCGCAAATGCCAAATTCTCCAAGCTCCAAAGGAGATTAGCTAGAACCTAAACAATATCAAGCAAACTTATCACAACAAGCATAGAGCTTGAAATTGTATCTAGCTACAATTTATGAATTACCAACTAAGTACTTAATTAGGCAAGCCTAGGATTTAACCTCATCAATAATAATATATTCCACTTCCAAAGTTTCTCAACAAATTAATTCACAAGACATAAACTCCAATTTATAAAGTTAACCCATTCAATATTATCTCCAACATTATGACTAGCTTCTATAAGATTTACACTACATCATCAAGAGACCCATGAAAGCAAAATCAAAATATCCTCAAAGACAAGAAATTTAAAACTTCAACTAACTCCAAATAAACCCAATAGCAATGGAAAATTAGATTTACCAACCATCATATGTTATAACTCAAAACCCCTAAATTTCCACCATAAATAAACCTTAGATAGCTACCATTAGCACAAACCATAAACCCACCCATCAAATAATTCCACCAATACAAAACTCATACATATAAACACATAAATATCACTTCCAATGCTCATAAATCACATGGGTATCATTATTAAAGCTTAGATAAAAATAACCTCAAGCAAAAGTGTAAAACCCACCAAAAAGAATAGAAACTTTTACCTCAAATAAAAGGGATGAAGATGCTTAGAGGTTCCTAAGGATTTTCCAGTGACATTGCTGGAAAAATGATGGTGGAAATCATGGTATGGAGGTACCAGTAGGAGAGTTTGAGGGAGTGAAGAGGAGTGTTAGACAGAAAATGAAAAAGAAAAAAAGAAACGAGAAGTGAGGAGAAGTGAGGAGCTTTGGCCGGTCAAAGAGATAAAGAGATAGAGTGAAAATGAGTGGTGGGGAAGGGTGGGGTAGGTGGGAGCATATGAGACCCATAAAAATCTGGCCTTTCTCCTTTTTGGTTTTTTCTCTGACTAGGATGTTACAACATCAATAGCCTTTCTTCCATACAACAAGGTTGTTACTTCCATTTATCATTCTTTTCTATTGCCTTGATCTCTTTGTTGATAACATTTCTGTATATTCTATAGGTCCTCAAACAGGAAAAAAACACATTTGATTATTAATATTCTCTAGTTGAATCATTGAGATCTTGTATACTTCCCATGTACCATAGTATTTCACTAGAACTTCTTTCTAGTGATGATAATGAAAATATTTTTATGAATAAGAGATGTTGGAGATGGATGTGGATAGGATAGTTCTTCCAAACTTAATTAACATGTTCTTCTCTAGGTAAAGAAAAAAAAAAAACTAGATATTTCCAATTTTCTTGGGTGTTCCTATTTCATGTTGATTAATTGGTCCTATTACATGCAATGTCCAATTGAAGGTACAACTACATTGCTAGTCTAGAGTTAAGTGTAGTAGAAAATAAATTTGACATAGGCAATTTAAATATGATAGGAAAACCTTTGCAGGAATAACCTCAATGAGTGATATTTAGGTCACCACTCCTTGAATAATCCACTAACAAATATTGAGTTTACGAGTACAAGAAATATTACTTGATCCTAAAGTATCTACCTACCTATAGTAGAACCTACTGACCTATCCAAGCCCATATCTAACCTAGTTGGACTACTCTTTTTAGCTAACTTCTTCAATGTACATGAATCTACCAATGTGTGGTTGAATCTTATAACAATCCTTGATTGATGCAGTTGATTTGTACGAAGTTCTTTACAGTAACATGCTCCAATAAAAATGGTATAGTAGCTCAGTACAAAACCTTAGGCACACAAAGTTGTGACAACTTCTCAGTATGCCGGTCTCTTCTAAGTGCAGTAGAGATGCAAAATTCAGCATTCTTAAGCAATTTCTTGAACAATTTTCTTCATTTTTCAACATGGATATACAATACACTTTTGGAAACTGAAAACTTAGACTCAAAATACATATAAAGTGCATTTTGGAATGGATTTTTCAACACATACAAATAATGACCCTAACACCAGTTATGCTCCTAAACACATGTAAGTCGAAACTGTATCTTGTGTCCGTTCTAATTTTGGATCATACCTCTTGATCATTTTAAGAATTTATCAAATCATTCTTTCAGCTATGCCATTTTGATTTGCCGATCTAAGGACTTTTAAAGATGACCAATACTATTTGTTTCATAAAATTCTTTAAATTCATTTTATCTGAATTTGTCCTTCTATCAAATCACAAGGTCTTAATTTCATAACTACTATACCTATCTACAATAGTTTAAACTTTTAAATAATTTTAAAATCCTCATAATTCTATTTTAGAAAAAATAAATCATCAATAAAGAGAAGAAAATAGTTATTTGTACCAAACAATGATGGTTTCGGTCCACACACATTGCTATGAATAAGCTACAGTGGATTAGTTTCTCTCTAAAAGCTATTTCTTGATTGCTTAACAATGATACATCTCTCACCATCTTATTTTTCACCATAAATTGTAAGTCCAGCAAAATTTAAATGTCATCGGCACCTTGATTATCACATTGTTTCCGTAGTCCCTAACAATCCTTCAAGAGAATATCAGTCTTTTTTTAAAAGTTGGTTGTTAAGACCTTCCTTAAGGTCTTGGTGGTTTGCTGTTTAGGTAATGGAAACTGTAGTGGTTCGTTAGAGGGAACCTAGCCCCCAGAGATTAAGAGGGAGAATGAGAGAATTTAGAGACTTGGAAGAGAATTCACTGAAGTTATTTATTGCTTAACTTCCATGATTACAAGAACTAGCCTCTTATACTCAAGGCTTGGTTAGAACCAACCTCTTCTAGAGTACTAACTGTTATAACTAACTCTATCTTTCTCCTAACAGCTATCTAACTACTGTTATAGCTCATACTTGCACATTTCCTAATTCAAATAAGCAAGTGACCTAATTGAAATGTGCGGATTACAATTAACAATATGCCACCAATTGCACATTAACTACATGCTGTTATTGAGTTGATAATGCTGTTGTACTACTTGCTGCTACACTAAGCTTGCTGCAACAATTACTCTACAGCAATTGACCACTCAATTCATTCTTGACATTTGGCCTAATCTTAAATAATAGTTTTCAAACTAAGCATATAAATATATAGTAGACATCAGAAATAAATAGGCAATCTATATTTTCTAAGCAAATATGAACTTTTACTTTTTGTTTCAAAGGAACTTCATTTGAGTTATTGAAGCTTTGAAAGTAACATTTTCAGTTATTGGTTCTTCAAACTCTAAAAACATCATTTAACTCCCACACACACACACACACACACACACACATATATATATATATATATATATAAGTTGGACCCCCATAAAATTAATTTGGCTTTGACATTGCCCATAGCTCTCTTTGTATACTACTTAATTCATTAGTAGCATTACATTTATTCAGCCTTTCACATTTATGTAGATTTGATTCCTAAACACTAACTCATCTTCATAATTATTATGTTAATAAGAATCAAATTTAATCTCTTATAGATTTTTTCACTCAAGTATCACCAAACTTTATAGGGATGTTTTAGGCTCATATTGCACTTAATTGCTTTGACATGGTATGGCACTTGTCTGTACTAAATCCAATGTCTCTAGGTATTTAATTAATATTGAAATTCAGAATCAACAAAAAGTATCAACTGATAGTTGACATGTAGATGTCAGAATGGTATCGTTTCATTTCATTCTCTGAAAAAATAAATTCTCTGAAAAAATAAATAAATAATCAAATAAAGTTTGGCAGGAGAGAGTGATAAAAAGGGAAACATTGATGATGGCGTTGAGATTTATATGGACTTAAACAAAGCTTTGCAAATTGGTAATTGGTATGCTGCCAAGTTCTTCCTTAATCGCCATCCGCATGCAATAAATGCAAAAATCACAGTTACGGAGAAGACCGCACTTCATGTTGCTGCTGAAGCTGGACATGTGCATATAGTGGAGGAGTTGGTAGAGCAAATGTCTGAAGAAAATTTGGAAATAAAAGATATTTATGGTTACACAGCTCTAGCTCGGGCAGCTTATAATGGAAACTACCGTATAGCAGAATGCATGCTTGGAAAGAATGAGAACTTGATCAGTATTGGAAATAACGATGGAAATATTCCAGTTGTTCTGGCTCTTTTCAATGAGCATTTAAAATTGGCTCGTTATCTCTATTTGCTCACTCTGCCAGAACTTCTAATGCCAGAAAAATCCCAGTTAGGGGCTAAAGTTGTTTGCGAGGCAATATATAGCAAAGCTTTGGGTAAGAATTAACTCTTCGTCTTAACTATCCATTGAAATTTCCTACTTGAAATTTTCGCAATATAATTCTGTATGATTGATTAATTTCTCTGTCCATATGGTACAACACAATATAGATATTGCTTTGGATTTAGTCAAGTGTTGTCCAAGTTTGGTTGTTGCTAAAGACAGAAATGGTTACTCCCCTTTTTATGCACTGGCTTGTATGCCTGATTATTTCCTAAGTGGAAATCGGCTCGTATTTTGGAAACGATGGATCTATTCCGGTTAGTACCATCCCTCTTACTCTTCACTCTTGTTTTTCGTTGACTTGTTTTAGTATTATGCAAATAATGGATGAATTTAATTATATCAATGTGAATTATGTGATGATATTCCTTAAAAAAAATCTATGAAAAAGGGGGCCGTTTTCAGATCCAATATAGCCCAAAAGAGAAGAGAAGAGTAATTTGCACCTTCGTTTGTAGATCCAATATAGCATTGTTTGTAGTTTGCACCTTCTCACCTAAATACAAAATAATAATTCTAAAAAATTAAGTTAAGATTAACAGTCTTAAACATTATTCAAAATTAAGAAAAGTAAGATTTTACATTGATAACTTGATCTCTTTGATAGCATTGGAAATGAAAAATAAGTATATCAAAATATGAATTTTGACATGCTTATGGAAAATACATGCAAGAATTAGAAAAATTAAGAGGATTTTTGTAAGAAATTATTTCTATAAGGGACTATTTCTATAGTTAGTAATTGCATGGATCTATTTTTGAAATAGATAATCCTAATTTAATATTTTGGGAATGACCACTTGAACTAAAAGACTCTTGGCATATGGCATATGATCAGTAATATTTTAAATTCATTAGAATTTTTAGAAAATCATTGCAATTAAAGGAATACAAGTGAAATGACATCATTTTCATTATTATAGTATACGTATGCTTATGCAAAGTACGGGTTAACTTATATGAAAGCTATAGAGAATATTTGAATAAAATATTTGAAATTAAAAAATTAAATAGATAATAGAATTATAAGGTTTAAAATATAATTTTTCCAAATTATTTAAATAATATATTGTGTAAGGTTAGCTTTTATCATAACCAAGAATTATTGTAGATTATAATTTATAATAAATGGTGAAGCTTCTTTAAAATTCTTGATAGATTTTGATAATTAAATTTTATTTGGAGTCATTTCTTTTTAATTTCTTCAAATTTAAGTGGAATTTAATTTATAAAAATCTATCTTAATAATTTTAATTTTATAGTGCGGTATATTGAGAAAGCACGTCCTACAAAGGATAATACTTAAGTCAAGTCGCATAGCACAAGCACAATGGCCAATTTTTATTATTAATACAAAAAATTATTAAAAATAATCAAAATAAATAATGATTTCTTAGATTTATAATTTTTTTTATAATAGAATTTTAATAAGAAAAGCATTTCTAAACCTCTTAAACCTTTTGATTATAGAGTTTCTACAATTTTAATGTGCTTATAGTGTGTCCACAAAGTGAAAGTATATTTTATGACGTGTAACACTTACATCAAACCAAAATCATATTGCACAAGAATAATGTATATGATCCAACTTAAATCAATGTTGAAAAAAAAAAAAAAAAAACTTCTACTCATATATAACATCCTAATAATTTACTATTTTTAGAGATGAAAAAGAAAGTGACAGAAAATGTGAGTCAACATATACAGAATATAACTAAGATTTATTATAAATTAGCTTGTTTATATCTTAACCTTATAATTATATTACTTAAAAAAAATTGGATAAATATATTACTTAAAAAGTTGATTCTCAAAATAAAAATAATGATAATAATCACATATTAATATGTCGATTTGATTTGCTTATTCCTAGTAACTTATTTTCATAGTATTTATTAAAAATATATAATTTTTGGTAACTTTTATATTAAATGTGTTGTAAAAGGCTAAGGCTACTTTTAGTACCAGCTTTTTACTGGCCTTTGTAGAAACTTATTTATTGTTTGCGGGCCCATGCAAGTCCCAAAAAACCCCCCAAGCTTATTTTGGTTTAAGTTTAGGATTCCATGTTATATGTATTTTATGGCAAAGTTTTAGTCAAAAAGTTAACTACAATCAACCATCTGTAGGTCCTATTTTATAATTTTTGCTAAAAATACCAAGTCTTCTTTTGCTTATTGTGGGCCTAGTGTTTCACATTACTCTTTTGCTATAATACTTTTAGCACAAAATCAATTAGCTTTTTTTTTTTTTTTTTTTTAATTTTATTTTTTAGCTTTTAGTTACAGTACTTGCATAAAAAATCTTTCAACAACAACTTTTGTTTTTTTAGGCTTTAGCTTTTAGCTACAAAACTTTAAGCAAATATCTTTTAACAAAAAGCTAGATAAGTTGTTATTATAAAACAGACACTAAAAACTTCTTTATTTCAAAAAAAAAAAAAAAAAAGATAAAATTTAGATTATTTGCAAAAAAATTTGAGACAAAAAATAGTTTGTCTATATTTGCCCATATACATAAATGGGCAACGTCATTGGACTATATTAATTTTGACTGATTTTAAGAGATGTATGTCTTATCTATAAATTTATTGAATTAGTTCTGTACCAAAAACAATTTCAATAGTACATGTTAAAATGGGTAATGTTTGGGCCAAAAGTCTTATAGTTTTGACTTGTACCTTCTTATATTTCCAAAAAAGACAATTAGGATTTAAACTTCCCTCCAAACTATTAAATTATACAAAAACAAATAAAAATTAAACATAAAATGGGTAACACCACACAAATGTTAATGAGACGTTCCTACCAGTACCACAACTATAATGTAAGTCCCTTACTTAAAGATTTTATTATTTTTTACGGTATTACTTTTGTTTCCAAATTTCCAATATTTAAAGTGTCAATCAATTGTTTGAAGAAATCATTTCCCATTAATCCAATCCACAGTTTTCTTGATTCTATATGTGTTGCCTTTTGCACGTCGCTAGTAATCTAAGATAAGGGTTAAATTTGTTGTACACAAACTCAAGTCATGATTCTTTTTAATTTTGGGGGTGTATAAAACTGTGTAAAACAATTTGTATGTAATAAAAATTACTCCTAGATAAAGCCAAATTGCAATAGTTAGTGAAGCTTGGATTATGTAATTGTGCATCTGTGTATATATTTTTTTTTCCAGGTATTCATATTCAATCGGGTGGTCCCATCAATGATATTCGTTTGAACATTCAAAAACCTGCGAGAAACAGAAACCAAAGCAATGGTAAAGAAATTATTGGATCAGGTATGTCACTGTACAAAGTTCATTTTCTCAAGATTTGGGCTATAAGAGCATTCACAGTAGTGGTGCTAAAAAAGCTATTTTATCACCCAATACACTAAAAATAGCCACAACATCAAAGATATTATACTTAAAAAATTTTAACTCTCAGCTACAGTATATTGCCATCTTTGGCAGCTGATTGTAGCTGGAAGTTAAACACAAATAATGTTGTTTATTTGGTTCACGCATGCTACTGCTCTCTCCTCTCTTTTCTCTCTTTTGGCTTCTCCTCTGTTTCTAATTTTCTATCACCTACGCCTTCATGCCTAGCCTCTCCTCTTCTCCCTCTCGACTGAAATCAACTTTCTCACTCTATCTTGTCCCTCTCTCCTCTTTCGGGTTTGCTTATGGCAATTGGGTTTGGTTCCAATCGGATTTATGGTGGTCCAATCTGTGCTTCAGTGGTTCAATCGGATTTATGGTGGTTTGATATGTGCTTCGGTGGGGCTTTGTGGGTCTGATTGATTTTTGTTTTTGTATTTCTTTTCCTGGATGATAGTGGTGATGCGGTTCTGGGTTTGTGATTTGGTTGTGATTTTAGTGGTTGGAGGTTGTGGTTCTGGGTGGTGGTGATAGTGGTAGTAGTTGTTGCGAATATGGTGGTGGTTGAATGGGTTTAGTGTCTAATGAGTTGTGGTTTTTTTTTTTTTTTTTTAAATTTTCGATGGTGGTGACTAGTGGTGGGTGTGGTTGTGGGTTTGCCAAGTTGAGAGCATTTGTTCACCCCAACCCTTTTGTATGAGAGAAAGTGCCTTAGCCTAGAGAAACAAATCTCTTTATCCTCTCTTCTCCTTTTCTCTCACAAATGACATATCCTTGAGAGAAATTTGTAACCTTCACACCTCTATAGGGAATTAACCCGAAATTTCCAACCTGTGAGAAACAAAAATAGAGAAAACACATGCCAAAGAAAAAGCAATCACACGCACAAGACAATATTTATATGGTTCGGCAATTTGCCTCAGAAAATCTCCCATTAAAAACCACGCAGCATTATTCAGGTCAGGTCAGGTCATCAACCAGATCAAACATAACTAAGCTCCACAAAGCCCAACAACCTCCATTACTAAACCTTGAGTGTTGTGAGTTTGTTGAAGGATTGGAAACTTAGTGAAGCCAAATCAGATCCAAGTCCTTTGTTGTTTTCCGTTGGCGGCTCAACGGTGGTGACTTCAATAAGCTAGATGAAGAAAAGACTCAACAAAGTTGGTTGCTAGCAGGAGCTTGGATGGCTCAAGTACACAGGGAGATATAGGCTTGGAGGGTTTATAGTCATCCATGTACTGCATTATTCATACTAATGGAGTTTTTCGATAGGAAGTCGGTGTGGAAGCCCCAAAATTTCTTTTGGTTGGTTGCACATTGGATCCTTGGCAACGTGACTCTTGTATGCTTGTGTCTCTAGAGTGGGGGTGTGTGTATGTGAGTCCCTTTTTCTTATTTTTATTTTAAGAGTCCCCACCAACCATTTTTTATGTATTAGGTGTGATTGGTCACCTATATGTCTAATTTGTTTTAGGTTACCTAATTAACTAAACCAAATTTTAAGGGCTCATTAATTAAGGCAAACCAAAAAGTATCGAATTAAAGATCATGGACACGGAAGATTGGTTACGTGTGGGGAATGTGTTAGGCACCCCATAGCGCCTATTCGAAAATAGTACCTCATTTTAATTTATTTCAAACGTCATCTTTCTGTATAGAAATAGAATACTTGACATTTTGATTTTTGAAAAAAGAGTTTTAAAGACAAAATATACATATATACATGTGAGTAATTATTTACTTATAATTAGCATGTGAATATTAACTCCAATGAATATTTACAAACAAGCATGTGAGGTATATACATAGATAGCATGTGTGAGGATATACAAGAACAACCATATGAGTTGAATATTTAATACATAGGTAGCATGTGAGTACTAGCTATTATAAATAAACAAACTACAACACACACACACACACACACACACACACACAATATGGAGTTGGAAGAGTAGCACCTTGTTGTCATCCACCATTTTCTCATTTTTGTCATGCAAAAAATGATAACAAATAAAATTCATTATTGCCAAATAAAGTGATAGGGTCAATGTAAACTTAAAGGGTGTTCAAGAACTCAAGGGAACAAGCCATGGACACAAATCTTTAACTACAACAATTCTAGGAAAAGCTTGAGATTAGAATGTATGAAAAAAAGTTTACCACGTTAACTTTTTATTGTTTTGAAAGAGCACATTTTCTTTGGAAAAGTTTTTATAGAGGAGTTTTGAGAAAAAAACCTTTTTTTTTTATAGAAGGAATTCCAACACGGTAAAGACTATTTATTATTATTTTTTAAGAAAAATTCTCTTTTATTTTCATATTAAAAAAAAAAAAAAAAGGAAAGCAAGTTTTTGAAAAATTCTTTTTTTTGAAAACATTTTCCAACTTGGTAAAAATGTATTTTTTGGAAACCCATTTTTTGATTTATTATATATATATTTTTAATTAAAGCGAGGGGAAAACATTTTTTGAGGGGAAATCTATTGTGGTAAAAACATTTACTCGTGTGGTAAAAACAATTTCCCTTTTTCTTGGCAAAAAATTTGGATTCCCTTTAGGAGGGAAAAGAAAAACCATTTTTTTGGGACAACTATTTGAAATCACCTTGACAGGGCAAAAATGTATTGATCCCTTACAAATTAATTAATTACCCAAGTTAATTAATTAGGTTCAATTACATGCAATGACATGGTAGCACAAACGAATCACCAACTAAACTAAATGCAGCAGAAATTAAATTTGACATGGTAATTTGTTTACGAATAGGGAAAACTACCCAGGCAAAAAACCCTACTGGGTAATTTTAAGGTCACCATTCCCAAGAATCCATTAATCAATAATCAAGCGATTACAAGTAAAATGAATCTTAGCAACTACCCTTGGCCTATCCCAAATTACCAACCTACAGTTGAATCTTCACTCTAATACCCAATTGGACTTGATCTTGTAGTGACACTCTTTTTGTTTAATGCACGAATCCCAGTACGTAACTAACCAATGATGCACGGATCTCAGAACGTGACTAACTCTAGCAACTTGAAGAAGGTTATTGGGTGCAAAGTTCTTCACTTCATGCACAATGAAGATCAGGAAGCTCCTTGATTACAAAACCCTTCGGCATAAAAACGCAGTAGTTTTTTCCAGAGAGAATAAGGCACTAGGTCATTCGATGCATATACAATGATTGTTAAAATAATCCTTTTATATGTCTAGGGTTGTGAGAAAAGAAACCCTATACAAATATACAAGAATCTGCATGCAATCGGATTTGAAAAGCCTGATTTCATAAATCTCGACAGAAACAGCTTGTGTCAAGATTTTGTTAAGCTTCAACATTAAATCTCGATAAAAAGGATTCTATCAAGACTTCTGTCAAGCTTTAGTGAACAGCTCTTTCTTCACTTGTTTCTTGGTCAGATCTTCATGGCTTTAACACTTGACTTGAACTCTTTTTTCTTGAAGTACTAAATCCATCCTAGATCTACCCAATTACAAGTAAAGTGCATTTTGTCAAAGGATTAGCCAATTATATAAAATATGTCCTTAACACACCTTTTTTTGGTTTTTTAATGTGTTATGAACATTTTTTTTTAAACAAATTATTTTTTTGGAGAAACATTTTTTTTAGAACACCTTTAAATTTTTAAGGAAAGAATGAAGGGAGATTTTTTTTTTGGAAATTTTTTTGAAAGGAAGAAATTTTTTTTAGCAAAGCATCTTTTGGAAAAACTCTCTCTTTTTTTTTTTTTTTTTTTTTTTTTTTTAAAGAAAACTTCATCATTCTTTTTGAAATGGATGAAAAGGATTTTGAGAAGCACTTCCTTAGAATAGTTGTGTAAAGAAGTTGTTTTACCCAAGCATATTTTTTTTATGGCAATATTATTGATGAGAAAAATAAAAGGACAACAATAATAAAGTGCAAAAAATAAATTGCAAGGAAAGTAAAGTGCAGAAATTTAAATGGCATAAAAGTAAAGAGGTGAGATATTGTAAAGGTTGATTGAAAAGTTTCTTTTTGTGTCTCTCTTAAATAGATTTTAATCCCTTTCAAGCCCATGGGTCCTTCATCATAAAGAAATTGGAGTTCTAAGCCATCAACCATTATTATGAGGCATACCCATATTGTGCTCAAATAGAAGTTTAGAAACCATTTAAAAGAGAGGGAGTAGAAAATGTCTCTTTTTTTTTTCTTTTTTTTTTAGGTGTATATACAAACATATACAAGTGAAAAAAAGTAAAGGGGGATGGGGATTGTGCAAGAAAATTAAAGGGATGACAGAAATTAAAAGGTGAAGGGATTGCTTGGAAAATAAAATGGATGACATAAATATAAAGCCAGGACAATAAAACCCTAGATGCCTAGGTGGGATGGAATTTCTTCCCCCTAAGGGTACTTCCCATACAAACCCTAGGAGATGGTCCAATATCGATCTAGGAAAGAAGCACAATATCATAAACAAGCAATAGCAATATGGACATAAGGATAAAGAGATATATTTGCACAATAACAAAATAAAGAGACAATTAAAGGAAAGTACTTCATATATAAATAAATATGATGTTTACAAGATAGTAAAAGAAAATGGGATGGGTGTAGTTATTAAGAAACTAACCCATCCCTACAAGCTTACCCACAAAATTACAAGTAAACAAAGGGAAGAGGCTTTTTTGTGGTGGGTTTCCTAGAGAGGGGGAAAATATTATTTTTAGAATTTCTAGGGCATTTTTCTCATAATTTTTCGACTATTTCTCTATTTTTTTTTCCTATTTTTCTCTCTTTTCTCCCTATGTTTTTCTCAAAAATGAGGGGGTATTATGGGGGGGGGGGGGGGGTGAGGGAAATGGGTGGCTAGCTAGGTGTAACATGTTACACCTAGCTAGCCCCCCAATTTTGCCGCCTCATCGGCCTATTTCGCCTTTTTTTTATTTTTGGTCCGATCTTTGCACAGCTGTTTGAAGGCCTTTCTGAGCTCTATTTTTCTCAAACTTAATATGCCTGAAAATTTCTGGATGTCTAGTTTCCAACGTTCCTAACTTTGCCTGATTTGGAGTTACGGTCGTCGAGATATCACGCTTGGAAGGAAGGTGATGCAGTGCTGAAAAATTCTGTGATGTTTTTTCTTAAAAAATTTCTATCTTTCAATCCAGGGCAGATATCTTCGAGCCCTTTTTATGAAAAATAGATAAGACCTTTTTCTTCAAGATGGTCCAGCTGACTCGCTCCAGTTCTTGACCAATCGGTACAGTTGATTGCGCAAAATCGAGCCAAAAATTGTCTCTTTTCCTGCATTAAAAAAAAAAAAAAAAGTGTGAAGATTTTATTAGGGTTTTTGGTATTTTGGTGATATCTTATTTGTTTTAACTCTTATTTTGGCCTGTAAATTATCCTTTCAAAAGGAAAAATGTGCCCTATGAGACGGTCCAAAATTCACGCAATCCAACGGTCGAATAAAAAAGTCAACTTTTTTACCATACCCGATTAGGGTTTTGGTCTTAATTGCTGTAAAATGGATTTCCAAATATTGTGACCTTTTTATTTGCCATCCAATCATGTTGTATTTATTTTTACCCTTTTTGGGTTTGAAACTTGTAATTTTGCACATTTTCCAATTTTTTTGAATTTTTGGTCTTTATTTTGATGCGTGAATTGGTGCTGGACAAAATATGGTATCAACAATTGGCGAAGAGGTTTTTTCGCTCAGGTAATCGGGTTTTCCTCTTTGAAAACACATCTTGGTGTTTTCATGTGGTTTACATATTGCTCTTTACATGCTTTAGATTGTTCTTAATCTTGCTTGCAATATGAATCTTGACTAAGTTGTTAGTTTAGTACTAAAAGTGATTAAACCATGAAACTTTGATTAAAGA
This sequence comes from Quercus robur, assembly GCF_932294415.1. NCBI lineage: Eukaryota > Viridiplantae > Streptophyta > Magnoliopsida > Fagales > Fagaceae > Quercus > Quercus robur. The sequence goes on from NC_065537.1 coordinate 45,855,584, forward strand.
GTCTAAATGTTGTGATAATGTTAATATAGTATATTTCATTAGGGATTTTCTTTTCCTTCATCGCCCCATCGTCATTTACAATTTTCTTTGGAGTGAATGGAATTAAAAATTGTTTTAAGAGAAAGCCAAGAGGTGATTAATTGAGCAAGAGTTTAAAAATTAGACTTTTATTTAGAAAAGAAAAGGAAAACAGTAGACATTGGAGACTAGGAGAAGAGAAACGATACTGGACTTGAGAATAACGAGCAAAGAGAGTGGAATTTGGCTTGGAATGATAGCTACCACCACCACGTCCATAATTGAACCTCTTTCTTAAGGAATTATCTAATGATCTAAACTAAGGACAATGCTGATGACAATTAGTTGAATTCGCCATCTCTTTCTCTCTCAAAGCTTCTTTGAAACGGTGGTTTTAATGGGAAAATGTGCCAATGTGGTAAAGTCCAGCTCTCGCTTTCTCTCTTATGGGTTTGTTCTTGATTTTTACTCACTTCTGACTTTTTGATCTTCATTTATTCATCCTTTTATTTATTTTTATGTTTATAACAATAAACTAACGAGGTGGGTTATGGAGGACTAACAAAAGTAATCTTAGATAGATAAAATGACGAAGTCCAAACCACAAATAGACACTATTAAAATGGGTCTAATTACAAGTATGTTCCTTTTTTTTTTTTTTTTTTTTTTTTTTGCTTTTCCCAAAGGTGAAGGAAGACAATGAACAATGGTTGTTGTGTATAAGCAGAGGAGAAATAATTAAAAAAAAGGCAAAAATACCATTTTAGTCCGTACATTTTGACTCTATTTCCTTTTTGATCCCTACTTTTTAATTTTACTGCATTTAGTCTCTAAAATCAAAAAGTGATTTGTTTTGGTCCCTACTGTCATCTCATTAATAGATTTCGTCTATGTGATAGATGAAGTGCACTGTTGGCTTAGTAAATGCTGATGTAGCCATTAAAATAATATTTAAAAAAAATTTATTCAGTATTTTAAAAATGCCACTTCTACAATTTAATTAAAAAAGCCAAAAATAAAAAAAAATTCTAATTTCTTAATTTTAATTTAAATTGATTTTTTTTTTTCAGTTTTAAAGATTAGGAAAAAATTGTTTGCAGTAACTTTCTCAATTTTTCTTAAACTTTCTTCGCAACCAAGAAAAACATTAGAACTCAAGCTCATATTAACTTCTAGTCAAAAATCTAACCCAACTCATATTTTCCAAGCTCTCTCTCTCTCTCTCTCTCTCTCTCTCTCCATGGCCAAAAGTTCTACTCTCTCCTTCTCTCTCTAAATCCATGGTTGAAAACCCAGCTCTCTCTCTCTCTCTCTCTAAACTTGTGGTTGAAAACCAAACTCTCTCTATCTAAATCCATGGCCGAAACCAATAGTGGCTTTCTCTCTTAATAGATCAAGAATGTATTGACTCCTTTGGGAAATTAACCAATTAATTAGCCAAATGGATTAATTAGGTTCAATTACATCCAATAAGTGTGGCAACACAAACAAATCACCAACTAAGTTAAATGCAGTGGAAAATAAATTTGATACAAATGATTTGTTTACGAGTGGAGAAAACCACCGAGGCAAACCCCACCGGGTGAATCTAAGGTCACCACTCCCGAGAATCTATTATTATCAAAACAAACGATTACAAGTAAAAGGAATCTTAGTACCTAATACCAACCTACAGTTGAATCTTTACCCCAATACCCAATTGGACTTGTAATGTAGTGACAATCTCTCCTTTTAATGGACGACTCCCAGTATGTGACTAACCAATTGATGCACGGATTCAAGTACGTGACTAACACACCAACTTGAGAAAGATGTTGGCTGCAAAGTTTTTCAGTTCATCCAACGATGAAGATTAAGAAGCTCCTTGGATACAAAACTCTTGGCGCAAAAACTCAGCAGCTTCTACAAGGAATATGATGAATTAGGGCAAATTCTGTCTCCGTTCACAATTTGCATGTACAATCAATTTGCATTGAGTTGTATCACTTGGCATCCCTTTAACGGCCCTTAAAATAATCCTTATATGTGGCTAGGGTTGTGAGAAAAGAAACCTTATATAAATACACTTGGATATGTGTGAAAACAGATCTAGAAATCTGAATTTCTTAATTCTCGATAGAAACTGTTTTTGTCGAGCAGCTGTTGAGCATCAGCATTAAACCTTGATAGATATCATCTGTCGAGCTATCTGTCGAGCTTTAATGAACAACACTTCTTCACTTGTTTCTTAGACAGATTTGCATGACTTCAATACTAAACTTGAACTCTTGTTCCTTGAAGTACTAAAGTCATCCTAGATCCACCCAATTACAAGTAAAGTGTGTTTTGTCAAAGGATTAACCAATTTACATAACACATGTCTCTAACAATATCCACATATGTCTTAACAATCTCCCACTTTGGCAATCCGTAACAAAACCACAACAAACAAATGAAATATAAGAGAAGTCATATATCACTAAACTCATAATCACTTGTTAAATACAATAAAATCTAATCCTAACACAAACTCTTGAAAAGCTTTGCAAGAAGAGAGTTCATGGAATGATAGACTTTGACAACCTATCTTTCTGAAATACTTTAAACAAAACTTATCAAGGCATCTTAGTGTGAAACAGAAATAAAATGATTGCATATAGAAAGCAACATGTGTATAAAGAGAGAAAAGAAACAACACATGGAGAGATAGGTAAATAACAACATACATCATCATATATAAAAATGAGAAATCAATACAATGTATGTCCTCAATAAATGGTCATAAGACCGGTGTACAAGAAAAGAAAAGTACATATATTCCTCACTACATCCCTCAAAATATAGACACTCCCTTTAACAAAAAAATGTCATATGCTAACACTCCCCCTAAGTACATGACTACTCTCATCATCCTAAAACTATTCCCCCTTTTTGTCACGAATGACAAATGGTAAGTCATCGAGAGGTCGTCATCTCATCATCACTGGAAAAACTAGCATCCTCATCCTCATCATCATCATCAGCACCATCATCAGCATCCTCATCCTCAGAAGCCTTCGGAGATGGAGATGGAGATGGAGAAGCAACGAAGCCACTAAGGCAAGCCTGTCATCGTGTAATACGACCGACATGAGTGGACACCTGACACAACTCATCACTGAAAGTGTCATGGCAAGCAGCCATGCGCTGAAGTTGTGCCATGATCACCTCAAGAATCACACCACCCGCTGAAGAAGAATGAATGGAGGTGGAAGGAATAGAAAGGCTGGAGAATCCGTCGTCTCAGTCCGTGGCTGCTTTGGTCGAAGTTGGGCCTCGCTTCGTCGAACAGACGCTGCGTTGATGCCACCCATGGTGGTATAGAAGGGAGAATCAGGAATAAGGATAGAAAAATGGCAAAGGATCCGTGTGATAGTTGAAGGAAAGATAAACTTATCAAGGGTCGTTGTATCTCTATAGACATCTATGAAATAAAGAATGAAATGAAAGAGAAAGTCTATAGAGAGGTCCTCTAAGAGGGATAGCAAAAACTAAGCACGAGGCTCTGTAATAGAGTTATAGTGAGACAATGGAGTAAGAACAAATGTCATCACCATGTTTAGGAACCTTGGACATTTTGCAAAGCCCGAGCATGGGGTGTTTTGGCGCTCACCCCATATGGAGGGCGTCTCACAAAAATGAGACAGAAGTACATCTTTGGACACAGTCCTCAGACGCCAACAACTGGGGTAGTCAAGATGTGCTACCCATGGGACATGAAGTATCTCGAATATAAGATCTGGAGTGACTTCAATATGTGTACCTCGGAATGTCATGACAAACTTAGGTACAGAGGTATACTAGGATAGTCAAGATGTGCTACCCGTGGGACATGAAGTATCTCGAATATAAGATCTGGAGTGACTTCGATATGTGTACCTCGGAATGTCATGACAAACTTAGGTACAGAGGTATCGATACTGTGCATGTTGGGGTAAAACTTCTGAATGAACACGGTGGGACATCTCAAAGGTATCTCACAAAGAGATTCCCATCCCCGAGTGTGAATGACATTGGGCAGAGAAGTGTTGGCAAAGTCCGACAGAATCACATGGCGCTCCAGATGAACGCCACGTTTAGAAAAATTCTCAGAGAAGTCCTGATGGGCCTTTTCATCATGAAACCGAACGTGAAGAAGGAGAACAGGAGGATCAGAAGAAGATGACCCAGAATGAAGAAGGTTTTAGATCGGAGTAGATTTGCGCTTGGGTGCCATGTGCAGTCTATCCGAGAGAGAGAGAGAAGACAGAACACAATCACAACCCAGAACAAATAGATAGAAAAGAAAGGGTACGTATGCATGAAAAGAATGTATGAACATGTGACGTTTTAAAAATTGTTAGGAAATTTAGACCCCGGTTGATAGAATTAACAAGTTTTAAACCAAAGTTGTTAATTAGATTTATTATGAATAAACCTTGTTAAAATAAACAAACATCAATATCATATCAATATCATGTAGTGGAAAAAATAAATAAGACAAGATATGATGACCCAGGAAAACGAATGAAACAAACTAGTTTCACAATAAAAAAACATGGGGGGAAACCTTCCCGTAAAGCAATCCACTATAATAAAGAGAAGTTTTAGATCTAGTACAAAACCTTTGTCCATAGACTCTACAATCCCCGTAGATGAACTTACAGCAGAAACCTTCTACCACTTCAGAACCTCTAAACTCTTCAATATATGAACGTCATTCTTTTGCATGAATCCCAATACGTGACTAACCAAAGATGCACAACTCCTAGTACGTGACTAACACACCAACTTGAAGAAGATTGTTGGCTACAAAGTTTTTCACTTCATCAACAATGAAGATTAAGAAGCACTTGGTTACAAAACCCTAAGGCGCAAAGACGCAGTGGCTTCCTTCAGAGAGAATAAGGCACTCGGTCACTTTTTGCATAAGTTCTCCTTGTATTCTCATATGTGACGGCCTTTAAAATAAGCCTTATATATGTTTAGGGTTGTGAGAAAAGAAACCCTACACATACATATCAACATGGGCCGAAAATTAGATCTGGAAAGTCTGATTTCGTAATTCTCGATAGATACAGCTGTCGAGCTATCTGTCGAGACCTCAATAGATACATCTATCGAGCTTTATTAAATCTCGATAAATATTATATGTCAGCAGCTATTGAGAATCTATACAACTTTAATGAATAGCTTTTCTTCACTTGTTTTTTGGTCCAATCTTCATGGCTTTAATGCTAGACTTGAACAACATGTTTCTTGAAGTACTAAACTCATCCTAGATCTACCCAATTACAAGTAAAGTGTGTTTTTTCAAAAGATTAGTCAATTCTAAATAACATATGTTCATAACATGATCCACATATGTCCTAACAAAAATAAAGGCATCATGGGTTCAACCCAATCCAAACCTAACAACACACAAGTTTCAACATTCAAACACACATCTAAATGCATGAAATATTGTGAAAATGCAAATGGAATGCAATGCATGATCATATAGCATCAAATAAGCAAAACCAAACCCAAAAATCTTAAAAGTTTTCAAAAACCCCAAAAATTTCACAAACCCCCAAAAACCTAGGTCCAATGCGTGAAATGCATGAAAAATGAAGGATTAGGAGTTCTTACCACAAGATTGAAGCTTTGTTAGGCCGAAATCTTGAAGAGAATGGAGATTTGAGTGAGAGAGTGTTTGGAGGGAGAGAAAAGAATTTCTATCGAGAGAGAAAAGAGAGAAATGAAATTTGATTTCACGCAGACCCCTAAATAGAAATCGCAGCTTGATGGATCGAGGATCTGTTGAGATCTGTCGAGCACTAAATCTCGATAGATATTAATCTGTTGAGGTGCTGTCGAGAATCTGTCGATGGCAAAATCACCTTGATGGATCGAGATTCTGTCGAGAATCTAACGGCCAGACAGAAACTTTCTCGATGGATCGAGAAGCTGTCGAGAAGCTATCGAGACTATGTCCAAAAAGCTCGATGGATCGAAAATGTGATAAGATCTGTAAAGAAAGGAAGATAAAGGGCTCGATAGATAGGAAGTTGTTGAGGATCTGTCGAGAAGCTATCGAGCTTGATAAAAAGCAGTTTTTCAAAGAGAGGAAAAACACAAGGAGATGAATGCAAACAAGAAAGCTACTCAACCATAGATCTAATCAACATGTTAAGCTTTCAAAAACATCTCTCAATAAGAAAATGCAAAGCATTCATGATCCAAAATACTCACACACTAAACAAGTCTAACCAAATTTTATATTTCAAAAATGAGTTAAAACAGTTTAGTAAGCATACATTAATACATGTATCCCTTGTGATGGCCAAATCACATTGAACCTACACATGTATCAAAAGTAGCAAAGAATTTTGCGTGTATTGTGTGAAAACATAGCAAAAGTGCATAAGTGTCTCATGCTATGATGATTTGAGATATGAGAAAATCAATTTAACTCACACACAATCATAACTACTTGATGGAGACTATCATTTTCGAGGTACATCCTATAACTCCCACATCTTTTAGAAACACACTTGCAACCATATTTAAAAGCATTTTGATTCTTTTTGCTTTTGATTTTTATTTTTATTTTTGCATATTTTTCTTTTTGAACATATCATGCATGGGCATATAAGAGAGAGAAAAAAAATACCCAATTATGTTAAGTCAAAAACAGCACAATTTTGCTATGCCGAAGCATACAGATGTTATACATGATTGGCGGGCTTTAGTGATGAGATTGTTATTTATACATTTCTCTTAGAATTTTTTAGTTATTCCCGTCAAAAAGAGTGATATGAGTGTTAAGTATAAGAGATTACTTAATCGTACTCATCACAAACACGAGCCGCAAAGCTCACTTGCTTAGTTGTGCATTGAGATGCTCATCTACGTTACAAAAGATACAAAGTTTAGAAAATTTTGTTTCAATGGCCATCCAAGGTACGCAAGTACCAATGTACACAAAACACACATCGTTTTTGTATTTTCTGATTTTTTAATTTTTTATTTTTATTTTTATGAGAAACAAATAAAGGAAAACTGAAAACAAACAAACAAAAACATGTTAAACAAAGCAAAATATAAAACTAGACTAACTCAAAAACAAGAAGGCAAAACACATAAGTAATGCAACAAACATAAAAGAGGGAGAGAGAAAAAGTGACTAAATTACTTTGAGCATTTTTTCATCTACACCTTGGAATAACATTTCCTTTTAGCGAACCTTTGATCCTGTGGTGAGGGAGAAGAGTTGAAACCGTTCAAGTTCGAAAGGAACATAAGGGCCTTAAGAAGATCTCCAAGAGGAGCAAAAGAGGATGGAAACTGATTTTGGTTTCCGAACGAGATCATACTATTGCTTTATTGAGTGGCTAACCACTTGTAACAATTTGGACGAGTATGCCCTGAAGCTCCACAGTGATGACAGAGATGCGGCTTCTTTGGTTATGACTTTTTGTTATTAACCTTCTTAGTCCTAGGGTTTTTAGTTTCTTTCTTGTCAAGCTTAGGGGGTGCTCCTAGAATAGATTTGCCCTTGTCTATGCTCTCACTAGTTATATCAGTTTTACATTCATTGTTCTTAGAATTAACATTATTAGCAAGTGAGACAAACAAAGTAGTACTAGAAAAGGCAATATTAGAAGAAGAGAAATCATACCCCAAACCGATTTTATCAGAAGAAACTTTCTGAAAGCTTAGCATCTCATTGAGCTTTGCACTGGAAGTCCTCTCCAATTGAGCTCTAACCCGGAACAATTCTGCTTCAAGCTTCTTTATCTTTTCAGCAAGGAAGTTGTTTTCGAATCACAATGCTCCAGTGGTTTGATTTTCTTCATCAAACTTTGTAGAGAGCTCCTTTCGATTGCGTTCAGCATCACTTAACTTCTTGGTGGCCAACCTATACAGTTTCTCATGCTTCTCAGAGACCTTGTATAATTTTACATAGGTTGTATGGATGTCATCTTGATCATCCATTTTCTCAAACTTAGAATCCACCAAGTCCTCTTCATCGTCTTCTGGTTCTAAAACCCTATCAGTAGAATCTACTGTAGCAGTGAAGGCATTCAAAATTCTCTCATCATCATTATCATCTGAATCATCCTTAGGCTCAATGTTAGTCAAGGTAGCAGTAAGGGCCTTGATTTTCCCAATAGTATTGAGATATGTTGGACATTCTTGTGTCATATGTCCAAAACCTTGACATCTGAAACACTTTGGTCCGGAGGGAACAGTGTATTGACTGCCATCCTTAGCATCCTTCTTCCCTCTGTCTTGGCTCTTGAATTGAGAAGAACTGGATTGCTTCCGGTTTTTATCAAATCCTTTTACATTGGTATTCTTCATAAACTTTTTGAACTGCCTAGGGTTTCATCTTAGAATCTTCATCATCAGAAGACTCATCAGTATCACTGCTTTTGGCCTTTAGTGCATGCTCTTGCTTTTGCTTGATTTCCCCTATCCTAGTTAAACCCAATTCGTAGGTTTGCAAGTTGCCAACCAGCTCTGTCAAAGGAATTTTGTCAATGTCCTTTGATTCCTCAATGGTGGTGATTTTGGCAAGGAATCTCTCCAATAGAGATCTGAGCACCTTTCTTACAATCTTGGGTTCGGGAATGATTTCCCCAAGATTAATGGCAAAGTTAACTATGTCCTTTAGCTTGGCATAGAACTCATCAAATAACTCATCCTCCTCCATCTTAATCTCTTCAAAGCTCATAGTAAGCCTTTGAAGTTTTAAATCCTTGACAGTCTTAGTCCCTTCATAGGTTGTCTGAAGGATAGTCCATGCTTCCTTAGCAATTTCAGTAGAGGATATTTTCTTAACTCCTCATTGGTGACCGCACTGAATAAAGCATTCAGTGCTTTACTGTTGAAGTTTTCCACTTTGATTTTGGCATCATCCCAAGCCGATGCTTCGTTTGGCTTGGTCTAGCCAATCTCCACAGCTTGCCACACCTTCTCATCTAAAGACTACAAGAAAGCTCTTATGTGTACTTTCTAGTATGCATAGTTAATGCAACCAAATAAAGGAGATATAATAAGAGACTGTCCTCTATCCATGATAAGCAAGGGTCAATGGATCACAGGGCAAAGATTAACCCTAATCAAAGTGTCCTTGCTCTAATACCACTTGATATGACAAAAATGTATTGACTCCTTTGGGAAATTAACCAATTAATTAGCTAAGTAAATTAATTAGGTTCAATTATATGCAATAAGCGTGGTAGCACAAACGAATCACCGACTAAGTTAAATGTAGTGGAAAATAAATTTGACATATGTGATTTGTTTACAAATGGGAAAAACCACCGAGGTAAAACTCAACCATGTGAATTTAAGGTCACCATTCCCAGGAATCCACTATTATCAAAATAAGCGATTACAAGTAAAAGGAATCCCAGTACCTAATACCAACCTACAGTTGAATCCTTACCCCAATACCCAATTGGACTTATAATGTAGTGACAATATCTCCTTTCAATGCATGACTTCCAGTACGTAACTAACCAATTGATGCATGGATCCAAGTACGTGACTAACACACCAACTTGAGAAAGATATTGGCTGCAAAGATCTTCAGTTCATCCAAGGATGAAGATCAAGAAGTTTCTTAGTTACAAAACCCTTGGTGCAAAGACGCAACAGCTTCTACAAGGAATATGATGAACCAGGGCAAATTCTGTCTCCGGTCACAATTCGCATGTACAATCAATTTGCATTAAGTTGTATCACTTTGCATCCCTTTGACGGTCCTTAAAATAATCCTTATATATGTATAGAGTTGTAAGAAAAGAAACCCTACACAAATACACTTGGATATGCATGAAAACAAATCTGAAAATCTCAATTTTGTAATTATCGATAGATACTGTTCTTGTCGAGCACCAGCATTAAATCTCGATAGATGTCATCTGTCAAGCTATTTGTCGAACTTTAATGAACAGCACTTCTTCACTTGTTTCTTGGACAGATTTGCATGGCTTCAATACTAAACTTGAACTCTTGTTCCTTGAAGTACTAAACTCATCCTAGATCTACCCAATTACAAATAAAGTGCGTTTTGTCAAATGATTAGCCAATTCACATAACATATGTCTCTAACAATATCCACATATGTCCAAACATCTCCAAACCCATGGACTAAATCGATAGAGGCTTTTGAACTTGGGGCTGGAGGTGCTGTGGGTTGTTGTGTTTAAGGTTGTGTGGTTGTGTGGCTATTTGTGGTTTCTAATCTAGGGTTTTGTTCATTGATTTGAGATTTGAGTTTTGTGCTTGGTTTCTTAAAAAACGTAGGAAAATATGGGTTGAGTATTGTATTTAGTTGTGCATGGGGGCCGAAAATTTGGGTTTTAGTTTTTTGTTTTTGTGTTTGGTTTCAAAGCATAAGAAAATCTTATTGAATGTCTTTTTGTTTTGTAAATTTTTATGGCCATGTCTTTGTATTTTGTAAATCTAAGTAATTTTATGGGTTTGGTTGCTAAGAAAATGCAAGAAAAGAAAAGAAAATCTAGATTTTTTAACTTTATGGGCAAGGTTAGTTGGGGAAGAAAATGAAGAACATGATTTATCGGGAAGAACACATGTTCTGAGTTCATCATGTTCTTCAGAAAAAAAAAAAAAAATTAATTCTTTTCTTTTATTTTTTTTAAAAAATAAGAAGGTTAGAAATTTTTATTATTATTTTTATCTGATGTGGCTTTTTTATAATTAAATTGTTGGCGAGGCATTTTTAAAATTCTAAATAAAATTTTTTAAATATTATTTTAATGGTCACTTTAGCTATGTAGATAATTTCCGTTGGTGAGATGATGGTAGGGACCAAAACTAGATCTTTTTTTTTTTTTTTTAGGGACTAAATACAGTAAAATTAAAAAATAAGGACCAAAATGGGAATAGAGTCAAAATGTAAGGATTGAAAAGGTATTTCTGCCTTTAAAAAAAATTATATTTAAATGAAATAGAGTATATGATAGAAATTAGATAATGTGGGTGTTTTGAAAAATGGTAAGCTGAAATAGTAAAAATAGTTTTTATTCTAAAATAAAAGTTTTGCATAAAATATTGTAAATGCTAATAAAATGTTTATTTAGGTGATGTGTTGGGAAGTCTTTTTTTTTTTTTTTTTTTGAGAATGGTGTGTTGGGAAGTCAATGTAAGGTTTTTTGGGGTTTCATTCCCTAAATTGGTCTCTTATCCTAATTTAGGGAGACCAATGTGAATGCTAACATTGACAATCAAATTTTGTGAAATCCTTTTTTTCTCCGTGATTCCATTTTGTCATAGAAAACTACAATGAAAGCATTTCATAACAATGTTAGATTACAGGATGGAAAATAATGAAATTTAAATTTTAGTACTTAATTTGAAATTAGGACTAAAATTTAGGGTTTTACATATATAATGCTTACCTCATCTGTTCCTTTTATAGTACATAATAATTTTCAAATACACAATTAAGTAAGGTTTTTACATTGCAGGGATATATTCATTGAGCCAGCTAGTTTCAAAACTCCAAACTCTCTTGGGTATTGTACTTTACAACTCAATTTATTATATTTCCTTAAGTTCAATAAATTAAATTATATAATTAAATTCAAACATATAATGATATTGAATTATATTATTTTGAAAATAATAACATTATTTATGTTTTATTAGTTAATATAAATGGAAACCTATAAACCTAAAAAACTAGTATCTAAGTTTTTCACATTAAGTGTTTGACAATTCCTATAATCACATCAACTAAGAATTGTTTCGCATTTGTAGGTTTTTCCTTTGAAAACCCTACGACGGTGAAACAACTTGTTTGTCTCTTAGATAGACCATCTTTTCCCCAGTTTTTGGTGGAATCTTTATTGTTTTTTTTTCTTAGTTTTTTGTCTACGCACGCTATGGACGACCTTCAAGGGAGATGGGCGAAGTTGTCGCTCAATACAAAGGAAACCCAGACGGCAAACCATTCTACTAATGTTGTGGAAAATAGTAGGGTTTAGGTTGCTAAGTTCTTTACCAAACGGAGGATAAATCTGGAAGCTATTACGAGAACACTAAAGATCATGTGGGGGTTTGGGGGAAGTTTTGATATATGCGACCTTGGGAACAATATAGTTATGCTTTTATTTGACGATGAAGATGAACCAAAGCGTATATTGATGCAGGGACCATGGTCTTTCGATAAATACAATGGCTTGTTTCATCTTGGTGAAGCTACAACAATGGAGGATACTAGGTTTGACATAACATCCTTTTGGGTACAGATTTGTGGGCTACAGATTAGATGTATGAAAAGGGAGAATGCCAAGGCCATTGGAAGCACTTTGGGCAAGGTTGAATATGTTGAGGAATTTGCCAAAGGTGATTGTCATGGACGTTGTATATGAGTCCGGATCAATATCAATATTATGCAGCCACTGTGTAAAGGTCGGCTAGTGAATATGGGAGGTCCTAAACCATAATGGATCTCGTTTAAATATGAATGCATGCCAATTTTCTGCTATTGGTGTGGGGTCATGAACCATGATGAGAAGGAATAAAGCTATGGGTGAGTAGTCTAGGTACTTTACAAAAGGAAGAACAACAATATGGGGCTTGGATGTGTGCCACCATAGAGAGGTTTCAAGTACACCGTGTGGTGAAGAATAAGGAGGATTACAATCGATAAACATCTGAATCTCACTGTACGTGCAAGTTAAATTGTCAAACTTGTAAAGAAAGTGAGTTATAGATCTAATAGTACATTTAAGTGTAAAATCTCATGAACAATAAAAATGGGAACTTCAACACTTTAACATCTAAAGAATGAAAAGGCAGAACAAGGAAAATAAAGAAGGTGTGTGACATATGTGGAAAACCCTTAGGAAGGGACGAAAAACCACGGTGAGTGAAGGACATAATATTCTTCACTCTTTAAAGCTTTTTATTATGTGAAAGTTTAAGGTTTTACACATGGTGATGTTCTTCTCAAAAAACCTCTCTTTTCCTCACTTTCCTACCCAGATTTCTACCTCTCTCTCTCTATCTTTCTGTCTCTTGCCCTAATTGCTCAACAACATGTTCCTCATATAATACAAGGAATGTTGTTAGGTACATAAAACCATGTGTCAAGCTCTCATTCCTCCGTTCAAACCCTAATATAGCTACTGTACTATACTATAGCTGTAGAAGAGAGAAAATTCGCCGATGTTAGGGCAGTGGGATGAAGGGTGGTTTTGCTACACTGTGATAGACAAGTGATAGACAAGGAAAGGGACATCAAGGAGGTCAGGAGTGATACACATGTCCTCAGTAGTGGTCCAACACAGCTTCAGCCAATAAGGAGTGTTCTACAACCTCTAACTATAGGAAGTTGCTATCTCCCTTTTACACTAGTGCTGGGTGTCCATGCTAGGCACGTACTTCACTCTCTTGAAAGGTAATCATGCCATTGGCATGAGCCATGGATACCCTCTTTTTGCCAACATCCCATTTTCTTTCTTCACAGCTTGTCCACATACAGGGTCTGGATTCAGCCAGGTCAACACTTATGTTTGCCTTGGCTATTGTATTGTACACTCACCAACACATGTTTTTGTTGACAATTCCACTCTTGGATGGAAGTAATAGAGCCAAAACACAAGCTAGTGTCCCTAGTGCAACACAAATAGTAAACTTTATGAAGAAATAGAGCCACCACATGTCCCAACAAGCAGAGAAATTCTAAAAAATCCAACTCTTTTTCGGGCCCACCTTGAGGAAATTGATATGGACGTAGCTAACTCCCTCCGATTGGCCATGAAACCTCTAGGGATAATGTGAGAGGAAAGGAGAGGGACTCTACTACAAATGAAATTGGTAAAGTTTTGGAAAACCAATGGGGAAATACTGGTATGTTGGCAAGCACAAATGAAGTTTTTTTTCCAATTTCAGGCACGTCCAGGAAATAAGGAAAGGAATTCGAACCCACAAGTGAAAGGTGGGGTGACTAGTGAAGGAGAATTTGATTCTGGGCATGTTAAGACAGTGCTAATGGATACAAATAAGGATATCTTTACTTTGGCCCAACAAAAAGGGAAGTGTAAGTGGTTGGCTCCAGCTAAACAACAACAGGATACAATGGAAGTTGAGATTGAGGGCCCATGCAGAAGAGGAAATTGAAAATAGATGGTGTGTTAAAGGAAACAGATGTGGTTAAAAAGCAAAAGATAGAGGAGGAAACAAAAGTTTTGGGCAAGCTATTGCCTTAACATTTAGGATCGGCGGTGGCTGTTGCGCAGCATTGCCGGGTCCAATGAGATCTTAAGTTGGAATTATTGGGGACTTGGGAACCCTTGGACAGTTGGGTCTCTTAAACGAGCTCTGCATGATGAAGTTCCCAATAGTGTCTTCCTCATGGAGACGAAGCTACTACAAGAAAGGATGAATTTTTTGAAACATGAGTTACACTCAAGGTTTAGCAGTTTCTAGTGGTAAGGCGAGTGGAGGCCTAGCTTTACTTTGGAAACGAGAGTCGAAGATGGATGTTTGGGGTCTTTCACATTGGTATATTGATGCATTAATCGACTATGATAATAGTGATGAGGTATGGAGGTTTACAAGATTTTATGGTCATCTTGAGACCAACAAAAGGGAGGAAACATGGACTTTACTTGAGTCCCTCAAACATAATAATCAAATCCCTTGGTTGTGCATTGGAGACTTTAATGAGATTACTAGTAGTTCTGAGAATGCAGGTGGCAATATTAGACAAGCCAGACAGATGGATAGATTTCGTAGGGTCATACATCACTGTGCTTTCTAGGATCTGGGCTTTGTTAGGCCCCCATTCATGTGGTCAAAAAATAATGGTGAGGAAGGGCGGATTAGGGTTAGGTTAGAGCGAGCTTTAGCAAATAATGAATGGCAAGCTAAATTTTAGGGAGCTACTTTACACCATATTGCTATGTCCACATCCGATCACTCCCTTCTCCCTTTATGGTTTCCACATATTAGATTGCAACCTCAAGGTGGTGTGAAATTGTTTAGATTTGAAGCAATGTGGCTCCGAGATCCACGATGTGATGAAGTGGTTCAAGAAGCTTGGCAGGAGGGTCTGTATAGACCAGGTGGTTGCCAATTTTTAAATTGCCTAGATAGTTGCTTAAATTTCCTAAATAGTTGTCGGGATAGGCTTGTGTCATGGAATAAAATGGAGTTTAGCCATGTTCAGTGTAAGATTGCAGGTTTACAAAAACAACTACAGAGCTTGGAACTTCAGAGAACTAATTGAGGAAGTCTGTTGTGCATTGAATAGTTGGTTGGATAAGGAATTAGTGATGTGGAATCAACGATGAAGAAATATGTGGCTGGTGGGGGGTGACCGAAACACTAGTTTTTTTCATGCACAAGCTTCTAACAGACATCAAAGAAATTCTATCGAGGGAATGTGTGATGCTAAAGGTATTTGGCAGGAAGATGATCGTCAGGTTAAGACTATTGTGGATGATTATTTTTCTAATATTTTCAAATCTAATGGAATAACTGATGCTTCGACAGTAGTGGGGGCCATCCAACCCATGGTGACTGAGAGTATGAAGAGGGGGTTAGTCCAAGAATTTCAAGCTGCTGAGGTGGTCAAGGCTTTGAAGCAAATGCATCCTAAGAAATCTCCAAGCCCCAATGGTGTGCCCCCTCTTTTTTATCAACACTATTGGTCTTTAGTTGGTACTTGTGTTACTCAAACTGTCCTTGATTTTCTGAACCGTGGTATTATTCCCCCAAAATTCAATGAAACTCATGTAGTGCTCATCCCAAAAATAAAAAACCCAACACAAATCACCCAATATAGACCTATCAGTCTCAGTAATGTTGTCTCTTGGATAACTTCTAACGTTCTGGCCCCGAGGCCACCTTATCCCTTCACAGGGTTTACACCAAGGAGACCCTCTCTCCCCATATGTATTTCTTATATGTGTAGAGGGTTTATCAGCTTTTCTCAAGAAAACAGTGGATGATGGTTTATTGAAAGGATTAGTTGCATGTCAAAGGGGTCCTAAAATATCGCACATTTTCTTTGCTGATGATAGCCTTATTTTTTGTCGAGCCACAAAGGAAGAATGCTCCAACTTACAAAGAGTTCTAGAAATCTGCGAACAAGCTTCTGGCCAACAGTTAAATCAGGAAAAGACTTCCTTATTTTTCAAAAGGAATACACCACAGGATATTCAAGACCACATCAAAGATTTTTTTGGAGCAGAAGTAATATGTCAGCATGAGACTTACCTAGGTCTTCCTCCTCTAGTGGGAAAATCAAAGTGCAACACCTTTCGGCAACTAAAAGAGAGGTTGGATAATAAACTTTCGAGGTGGAAAGAGAAGATGTTATCGCATGCGGGGAAGGAGATTTTTATCAAGGCAGTGACCCAAGCAATACCTATGTACACTATGAGTGTTTTTAAAATTCCAAATACTCTATCTGATGAGATGACAAGTATGGTTTGAAATTTTTGGTGGGGGCAAATGGATGGAAAAACAAATTGCTTTGTATAAAGCCATGAATAGTGGGGTGGGTGAACCTTCAAATGGTGATACACATAGAAAATTTTGGAGAAAAATTTGGAGCTTGAACCTTCAAATGGTGCTATTTGATCTTTGTCGAACATGTTGGCAATGACATTTTGGAGATGCTTCTCATGATAGCTTTGCGTATGTGGTTTAATAGAAATGTCATAAGACACGGTCACTCTCGACAATTTGTAGAAGAGGTGGTCCAGTTAGCTCGATTTTTGCTAAATAAATTTCAAACAGCAAACTATACTATTGCACAGGTAAAGGACAACTCGGATGATCCACGGACATTGCCTCTAGCTCCGAATTATAAGGTTAATGTGGACGGTGCGGTTTTTGCTTAGGGTCAGTAGGCTAGTGTCGAGGTGGTGATTAGAGACGATGCTAGGAGGGTTACGGCAACACTAAGCAAAATAGTCCACCAGCCATTGGGACCTTTAGAGATAGAGGCCAAGGCAATGGAGGAGGGAGTTACTTTTGCTTGGGATGTGGGTATAAGGGATGTGATTTTTGAAGGAGATTCAAAAATTGTCTTTGATGCTCTTATGGGGTTGGGCTCTTCACCGGTGGTTGTATCAAATATCTTAACTGGAGTATCTCAAAGGTTTCAAGGTTTTAGGTTAGTAAAGTTTCTCATGTGATATGACAAGGTGATAGGTCAGCACACATTTTGGCAAGTTATGTCAAAGAAGTTTTAAATAGAAATAACTATGTAACTTGGATAGAGGAAAATCCAATGCTGATTAAGTCAGCTTTAGCTCAAGATGTATTGAATGTATCTTCTTCTTAATAAAGTTACAATCTTCCCAAAAAAAAAAAAAAAAAAGAGAGAGAATAATATAACTTTATTCCAAAAAGAAAAAATAAGAATAATATAACTAATTTTTAAATTTTTTTTGGCTTGGTTATTTTTTATTAAAAAATTGGTTCATAATGGGAAATTGAGAACAAACATATTTTCTTAAATAACTATTTTAAAATTGTTTTTGTTTTTTAAAGTTACATTCCATTCGTAATCGAAACTTAAAATTTACTGTTTCAACTTTCATATTACTATCTGAATCTAATTTTACATTTGAAAATTTCACATTACATTCCCTCCGATTGGTTCTTTTAAATTTACATTTCCTCCCATTTTAAAAATATCAATTGGTTCTTTATTACATTCCCCTCCAATTTTTGAATTTTTTTATATTTTCACTTGCTTTTTCTCACATAATGACAATGAAGAATACAAGTGGATAGAATTTATAGGTATTTTGTTATAGCTCACCTCAAAACTAACACTCTTAAAAGGCCTGATTGGTAGGAGGATTTTTGTTTTTGTTTTCAAAATAGTGTAAAATCAATTTTCAAAAAATTAAACTTAAAACTAGTTTTTAGATAATAGTTTTTATATTAATTTTACATATTTGGCTCCAACTTTTTAGAACAATTTTCAAAATACTAAAAATAAAAAATAATTGTTTGGGAGACCATTTATATTTTTGAGATTTAAAAAAAAAAATTACAAAAAGTAACATATAGAATCTGTAGGTTACTTTTTTTTTTTTTTTTTTAATGGATAATGATAAGGGAATAGAGCTCATCATGTACTTCTTTTTTTTAATAATTATAATTTTTAAATTTGAAGGGTAGGAATTCTTTTTGTATCTTGAAAACATTCCCTTAGCTATTTTCAAAATTCTGTTCTAAATCAGGAAAATATCATATTAGCCAAATAATAAATTCAAGTGTGAGACCCACCATTTTATGGATTGCAAAACAAAAAACTATATTTAAATACTTTTACCAATCATACCCTAACTTATTAGGTAATTTTGTTTTTTATTATAAGCACACATGCTTACTCACTTCTTTACACTATTATACTAAGTCCATAGCCATCCGAAATTGGTTTTTTTTTTTTTACCAATTAAATGAAGGAGACAAGTAAATGAGACTTTCAGATATTAATCTCAAGCCCACCTTAAATGGAGTACGCTAATCTTTAAGGTAGCTTAGATAATTACAACTTTACAAGAAAAAGAGATTGTAAGTTTTTTTTTTTTAATAATTATATGTTCATCTAGTTAAATTGTCAATGTTTTGATTATTAACCAAGGAATCGAGCATCTATATGAAATGAAGTTGGCCTATTTCCTATCCCGTGAACTCCTCAGTCAAATGAAGGACCAGATATTGATTTCAAATACTCAACAAAGAACGACTGGTGCGGTTTATGACGCCATCCTCCGTGCAATCAAGGAAGGGATTTTTGAGTTTGTTTTTGATATTGTGAAAGCGGATCCACAACTTGTGTGGAGCAAGGATGAAAAATCCACCAGCATTTTTTCGGTTGCAGTCCAATATCGTCATGCCAAAATCTTTAGCCTTATCTATGGTCTTGATATTAAAAGCACTTTGACAAGTTCTGCAGATGT
Source organism: Quercus robur (assembly GCF_932294415.1). NCBI lineage: Eukaryota > Viridiplantae > Streptophyta > Magnoliopsida > Fagales > Fagaceae > Quercus > Quercus robur. Next base: position 45,874,555 of record NC_065537.1, read on the forward strand.
CTTCTACAGCAATAACTTATTACATATGGCAGGGATGTTAGCACCTTCTACTTCACTTAATGACATCCCAGGTGCAGCTTTGCAGATGCAAAGAGAACTACAATGGTTTAAGGTTCTCTCTCTCACTTTTAATTTCTCGGTCTTTTAAATATTGGCTTTATGCTCACTTAGACAACTATTAGAGTCTTTAATCAAGCAGTAACAGTAGTTTACAAAATGTATATAAACTTAAATTTATATTTTATATATAAAATATAAGTTTATATATAAAATATATAAACTATATTTTATATATAATTTTAAACTACAAAAAATTGCAATTAAAACAATTTATTGATGACATAGCTATTGAAATATAATTTTCTAAAAAAATTTCAATCAAGGAGGATATAAGAAGAATATGTAATCCAATGATGGATTTGTCAAAATTAACCTCTAATAAAAAAAAAATTTTGAGAAAGGTTGTACTCTTAGGCAATAACCAATTTTGTAGCTAAACTTTGTCCATTTTAAAATATTGGGGGCAATTCTTTAAATTTTGAGGAATAGCGTGATCATTTTGAAGATTTCATGAGGCATTTTATTCATTCAATGGTCTTTAAGGTTTTTTTTTTTTTTTTTTTTTGGTGGGTGTAGGGACATTTAAGTGATTTTAGAGGTTTTTGAAGGTATTTTTTGGCCATTTGGAGGCTTCAAGAATATTTTGGTCATATTTTGTAAGTTACTTTCATTATTTTGGACTTATTATTATTATTATTTGGTTATTTTGAAGATATTAGAGGTATGTTTGTCATTTTATAGGTCATATTATAGGTCTTATTCTAGAGGATTTCAATGGGTACTTTTTTTTTCTCATCATGTTAGTGGTTTTAAGAGTATTTTGGTTATGTTGAAGGTTTCAGGGGAATTTTGAAGGTTTTGAGAGGGAAATCAAATAATTTTGGAAAATTTAGAGGAATTATGTCATTTTGGAGATTTTAAGGGGATATTTAGATCATTTAAAGGTTTTACGGGTATTTTGATTATTTTGAAAATTAAAAGGGTATTTGGTGATTTTGAAAATTTTAAAGATAACTTCATCATCTTGGAGGTTTTGGTGATAGAATAACTTTGTGGGGGGGGGGGGGGGGTGTTGAGATTGGCAAATGTATTACACTCATTTAATAGGCCCAAAGTGAGAAGTAAAGTCGGTCACTAAACCATTAGGGCAAGTGTAAAACATTTGTTAGTCTCAACTCCTAAGTGAACAAGCCTCCCCTCCCCCTGTGATTATTATACTATGAAAAGAAGGTCGGATGAAGCTATAAGCAACTTAGGCAATTGTCTAAGGCCCACAAGTAGAGAAAGCCCCCAAAATTTCTTTACTTATGAGATTATTAATTAACTCATATCTTACTAAGTCTTTAATTAATTCAAAGTTGAGACCATCGTCCAAGTCAAAAAGGGCTCAATAATATGCTTAATATTGGTCTGATAATATACTTGTATTGGATCACGATCTCAAAAGCTTGAGTTTGAGCTTAAGCTCGGTTTGATTAATGAATCAAGCCAAACCAAGCCTAGCTTAAGCTTTTGGATTTTTTGATGAGCTCAAGCACAAACATTGTTTGTAGGCTTGGTTCAAGCTCAAGCCAAATTTTAATATGTCATATTTTTTGTCAAGTTGAACATTCAATACTCGACAAAGCACAGCTTGTGTGTTTACAACCCTACTTTCAAATAGTAGTACCAACTAACTAAAAAAAAGTACCAACTAGATACTAAAACAAAAACAAAAAAACAAAAAATAAAGAGAAATTTTCTTATAAATAAAATTAGTAAGAATCTATTGCTAATCCCTAAGCCAAGTTTGAATATTTTATATTTGTTGCCAAGCTGAGCTTGAACATTCAACACTCTATAAAGCTCAGCTTGCGCCTTTATAGCCCTACTTTCAAATTGTAGTACCAACTAATTAAAAAAAAAAAAAAAAGTAGTACCAACTAGATACTAAAAATAAATAAACAAAAAAGAATGGAGAAATTTTCTTATAATAAAAAATTTTGAGTAGGAGTCTATTGCTAATCCTTAATTAGTGGGAATGACCTAATCCAACCTAGCCCCAAATTTTAAATTTAGGCTTAATATAGGTTAAAATGCAAATTACACCCTTTAAGTTTGATTGAAATAAATTTTAGTCCTTTAACTTCACTTTCATTCAATTGAGTTCTTTAAGTTTTAAATTTATTCAATTCGGGCATTCCATCCAATTTCGTTAAAAAAATTCCATTAAAAAATATTCTTCTCTCATGAAAATAATCTATAAAATTAATTAAAATATTTTATAGATTTTTGTTGGGAGAAATTTTTTATCGAAAAATCTTTGCTACGTTCATTAGTTAATTGCATGCTTAAAAGTAATTTTTTTAACAAAATTGGGTGAAAGACCTTAATTGAATAAATTTGAAACTTAAAGGACTTAATTGAACAAAAGTAAAGTTAAAGGCATGAAATGAATTTTAGTCAAACTTAGAAAATGCAATTTGCATTTTATCCTTACTTTTAAGCTAAATTAAAAAGTAATGCCCAAAGCAATCAAACTCTGAAGTCCAAATTTGAATTTTACAATGATAAGTTAGATTGTATAGTAATTTTTTTAATTCATTTTTAAAGGATGAATAATCATTTTTATCACTGACAATAGAAGAAGGGAAGGAAGAGACAGTGAGAAGAAGGGAAGGGCTTCAAACTTAAAACATGAAGAAAGTATAGAACAAAAGTATTGAGTACCACTAAAAATAAACCTTAAAATATTGATGCTGATGTGGAAAATTGTGAAAGCTGCAAAACTTACATGTCAACATATTATGAGGTCAACAAAAAATTAAAGGTTTTGGTTTATAGTGTGTGTGTATATATATAAATTATAGTTAATGATATTTATTTATGAAACTATTAAATATTAATGTTAATATTTACTTTTCTTCAATTTCTGTCTTTTTTAATGTTGTGCTATTTTGGCTTCTAAGACTTTGTTTAACAAATGTAGGAGGTGGAGAGCATTGTCCCTCCCAGGGTTCATGTAAAAATAAACAAAGAGAGTTTGACTCCCCGAGAATTATTTACAAAGAACCACAAGGACATGAGGAAAGACGGAGAGCAATGGATGAAGGGCACAGCATCTTCTTGTACTGTGGTGGGTGCTCTCATTGTTACCATTATGTTTGCTGCAGTATTTACCGTTCCAGGTGGTAGCGACCGAACTAAAGGCTTCCCAATCTTCTTAAATGAAAAATTGTTTATGGTCTTTATAGTATCCGATGTCCTCTCACTCTTTTCTTCCTCAACTTCAGTCTTGATGTTTTTGGGAATCCTCACATCTCGTTATGCAGAAGATGATTTTCTTGAGTCCTTGCCTAGAAAGATGATAATAGGCCTTTCTACCCTTTTCTTCTCTATTGCAGCCATGATGACAGCCTTTTCTGCTGCTCTCTTTCTTATGCTACATGAACAATCATGGATTTTCAAACCTGTTATTTGCTTGGCTAGTATTCCTATCACCCTCTTTGTATTGATGCAATTCCCTCTTCTTGTTGCCATGGCCAATTCAACTTACGGACCTAGCATCTTTCATAGGAAAATGAAGCGTTGGTTTTAACATATTCATCAATTGTGCCATATGATGTACTGATGTCCTGTTAATAATTGGCATATACCAACCAAAGATGAAGTTTTTCTTTCATTTTTCTTTTTTTCTTGGAAGGTAACTGTTGATGTTTAGCTCCAATTGCATAACTTTTTTATTTTTTTGGTTTTGGACATATTATAAGTCCATTATATAAATCATGCATCTATGTTGCTATTCTTTGACATTTATTCTTTTAGTTACTTTGGGGAAGGATAGAATAATGCCTAATATTTCAATAGATTACCCCCTCAACATTAGGACTTTACCTAGGTTACAAGGTTATCAATGTCCATCATCTAATAACTATTTTATTTATTTATATAAAAGGAATCATTGATATCATATGGTGCTTATGGTTGAATTTGATATGCTACTATTCTAAATTTTAAGAGGTATTTTTCGATAATGCAATAGTTATAATGGGAGGAAAAATTTGAACCTTGGAAGTACCAACCAATTGAGCTATAAGGCTCTTGGTAGGTCACTTACTAATATAGTGGCTAAAAATTCACTTATTTGTTTGCTTTGGTTCAATGAAGTTATGGAATTTAGTGATAAATCTTACACAATATGAATTAAACCACACAGATAAACAGTTAACCACATATATCGATACCAAATTTAAGAGTAATAAATATGAAAGCAATATAAGTAAGGCACAAAATTTGATAACAAAGTGGAAAACTAAAGAACTTTTTTTTTTATGGAAATACCACTTCGAGGACAAAATCTTGTAGAATATTCACTATAGGAATAGTAGTTAAAATAATCTACTTACAAAATATTTTTATAGCTAGATTCTTTATTACAAACCCTGCAAATTTCCTGCTTGCCCTTTTATCGTAGTGACCTTACAACATCTACAATCTTGCTAAGCGAATCTTCTCCATGAACTCTTTATTTGCACAAACCAGAACCGCTAGCACTCTAAAGAATCTCCTACAAGAATTTGTTGTAGTGAACTCATCACAAAGGATTTTAGTTTACAACTTACAAGAAGGTTTTTCTTAGTTAAGCACAAGGAGAGAAGGCACGTGGTTTTATCTATAGAACAATCGTGCAAACTGCAAAGTAGAGGTTAGGTACACAAAGTAAGGTAAAAGACCTTGTTGGAAATTCTAGTCCAAATGAAAAAAAAAAAAAAAAAAAAAAGGTTGGATAGCAGGTTTCCACAATCTCACACAAATAAGCCTTGAACAAATGATCAGTGAAGTATCGAGTTCCTTTATTATTTCGCATGACCTAGATTCACACACTTGAGCGAAGTAACTTAATCACTTGAGCAAAGATCCACTTTTACTAGAGCAAAATTCTCTAAAATAGAGAGCAATTCGTAACAAACTTTTACATGGAATAAAATACACCCTAATGATATGTTTGATTATAACCAATGTCATGGAACTGATCAATACTGGAATCCAAACAATTTGGCTTCAACCACTACTGTGTACAGCTCACTTATTAATTTATTTTAATAAATGATCAGGATTTTTACCCTGTTGATACGTAATTTATTAGTTGGGAGATGGGCTCATGTTGGAGTTATTTGTGCGTAATGTTAACAAGCCTAATTAAAATTCCGACCTTTTCTGGTAGCTTTATTTTTTATTTATAAATACCGGTTGCTTGTTTATGCGTACAGTGCATTTTTTTTTTTTTTTTTTGGGGACAAACTACAATATTTCAGGCTGCCTTTGAAAATATCACAAAAGTGTTTCGAACTCCATTGACACCTTTTATTATTTTTTAAAAATACAACCAAAATTCAAATTCCTCTCCCCATTTATAGTTACTGTCAAATTATAAAAAATTAAATTTTAGAAAAAATATATGTAAGCACGCCACTCCATCAAGAAATGGAGGACTCCAAATAGTACATAGTAAAAGCATTGTAGCACATCAATTGATTCTGAAATTCACCTCTAGTGGAGGCAACTATTTTTACAATTACTCTTGTATTTCATTTCTTTTCTTTTTTTCTTTTTTATATATATATATATACCAATTTAATGTTTCAGCAAAATTAGCAAAAGAATCCACATGCATCTGTTGGTCAAGAAAAATCGGCCTTTTTCACAACTGAAATCGCTCCTATATGACAACCACTGCTAAATAACTAAATATATTTGGTAAAATATATACTTGGATCACCACCAAACCAAAGTACACAGCCGTTTTGTGAAAGAATGATGAGTCACACACTTATTTAGAATTTTACATAGCAAGTAATTTACATAGCAAATGCATCAATTATAGTCTGCTTTCTTTTATTCTTTTCACCAACCTTTTCCAACAGTAGGTAGACACATACATGTGATCACCTATAACAAGCATGGCTCTGTAAAAGGAACCTCTCAGGAACTGAACCACAACTCTCTACAAAAGGAGAGTGATGTGTCCCACCAAAGCAGAGGTTAACGGCCCGAATCATCTTCATTATCACAAATACAGAAGGAGAAAGAGATCAAATCTACCGCTTAGGTTCATTCAAGTTCTTCCCCTCAAAAAATTCACCCGACATTCGTTCAAGATCATCCGCTCCGTAATTGATGTACTTTTTGAGGGTTCTTGCCACTCCCAAATAGAGGCCTGTAAAACAACCAAAAGCAAGTGTAAACAAGAAAGTAATGACAGAGTAATGAGGAATCATTAGACAGCCAATGAAAATACAATCCATCTGCATGTATTTTGCATAGCTTTTGGTCAAGTACCCTAAAGTCATTTGTAGCTCTTACATAGAACTTTTCTAGCATTTTAAATATGACCATTTAAAAAATTTGAAGAATGACAACATTCAAGTGTTTTGTTTATTCATTAATGTTGTTTGAAAATTTCTAAATAGACCTCATTATTGACTTTGTAATAAACACATCCTGAAAGAAACATCTTTTACACACACATACACAAACACGTGCTTTTGTGTGTGTATGCAAGTGCATGTGGGTGTATTACTTCAAGTATGAGAAAACGCACCCAAAACGTTTTACAAAAGATCTGTAGGCAGGCAACAACACTTCCGCAACTGCAAGCCTTTAGAGACTCTCAACTCAGTGTCAAGAACTGCCCACTAAGATTGCTTTTGATGAAGTTCCTCAAATTGCATATTGAACGTCTTGAACCTGAGAAATCCCACCAGGTCAGAACATTTGTGACAAAAATTACTTGACAGACTCCTATAAAGATTTTACTCGTTATCAACCTGTCTTTCACCAAAACTCTAGAAACTCCACTACTATTTCCTCCATCACCACCTACTGAACTCCCACCCCCGGATGAGGTTAGGCCTTGGATAGTGAGGCACTGAAGAATATGCGAAGGAAAAAAGCACCTGCATTTAGCAGTGCGAAACCAAGTTCCTTTCTAGATCAATATTTTAAAGGGAAATAAGTATGCATTAAGCATAGTCAGGACAGGTTACATATCGAGGGTGTTCTGATTTTCAACCATTCAGGACAGTATAAGATGTCAAACTTCAGAGTAAGAACTCAAAAATAACTATGTAAGCTGCTTCAAGTTTGATTGATAGCTGTAAAAATTTGGTAAATAATCTTAAGTCAATCATTTGACCGACATTAGTAGCTAAATCAGACAAAAAAAATAAACTGCTCAACTCTCCAAAGGCAAAATAATAATAATAATAACAACAACCTAACATATAGGATTATGGCAAGATGAAATCTCATAAAAATATGTGCCAATTTGACATATCTGAATTCTTTGTGGGCTATAGTTCTAAGCCATGCGTCTTTAGTCTAATAGTATGTAAGCTCAGTAAATGAGCTTTCGAGTGTGTTTGGCATCTGCTTATAAATTACGTTTTTAGCTTTTTATAGCTTTTATGTACAGATTTTCAAACTCTCACTTTCTCCCACCTTTTCTCACACTTTCAAATTTTATTCAAGGTACAAGCATGCTTTAGCACACTTTTAGCAAAATGTTTTCAGCAAAAAGTTAGATAAGCTGTTCCCAAACGAACACTGCATTTTGCATTTTTAGTTTCTCAAAGTTAAATAATTTTTTAATTAGAATCCTAATGTCTTCTCTCTCTCTCTCTCTCTCCCTTTAGTGTTACTGTTCACAAGCCTGAATAGCTTCCAGTTTCAGCCTTTTTCTTTCTCCCTGCTTTTTCCTACCAATTTTAATGTTTTTCACAGCCCTGCGACAGACTCAATTTTTCATCTCTCTTCCAACCCTAAATCAAGCCCTTTTCTCCTACCAATTTAAAACCCTTAAACTCCATGCATTTTCTCTACCCACTAGCCACCACTTTCTCTACCCACTAGCCACCAAACAACCCTTGATCATACTTTAGAACACTTCTTTACCCGAATGCTTGATACTATGAATTCTTCCGGTATAAAAATGGTTGCCTGTAAATACCCACCAAAAAGAAAAAAAAAAAGCCAAAGAATAGTTGCTTGTAATCCAAGAGTTTTCCTTTCCACCTACTTCTCAAGAACTACTGTTGAGGACTGTTTTTTCGGCCCACGTGGCATTACTTCATTGGCAACCGATGTCACATCAACATATTATTGGTTTTTTTGGGTAAATCTATTTAAAACCCAAAATAAACTCATATCTCATTCAACTACATGGATTGGGCTCATATGGCCCGTAAGATCCTTACTTCAAGAGGCAGATTCAAGGTCCACATTTCCTCTTCATCAATTGGGATCATAACCCCACAACATTATCAACATCAACATGTGGATTGGGCTTAAACAATGAATCAAAGCTCACGGCCTATATTACCTCTCTTACACTCATGGCAAGCGGCTTCTTCAACAAGAGCCCATATTTACACAAAATAACAACAAAACCCGAGGTACGTCATCTCATCTTCGGCTTATGACCCAAGCTCATAAGTCTCTTTAGGGAAACTTTGGGAGTCGTGGTTTGGAGGGCCAAGAGGTATGTTCAATAAAGCTCCAGCGGTTTAAAGTTGATAAAAGAAACATGTTGCTTGGCGTGTCTTCTCCAACTCCCTAAACTCTGACGAGTCTATGTGTAGCGGGTAACATATGGTAAGCATCTCTTATCACATAGCACTTTAAATAATAAAATTCCCCATTGCTCTTTTCCTAAAACTTAATATTCATCATATGACAAATGCTCAATATCTCTAGCCATCTAACTGTTGGGTAACTGTTCATTCAATCCCCAGTTATTCCTATACAAATTTAGAAACTTCATTATATTATTCTACATAAGTCTCATTACTTCTTTCAGCTAAAATCCAACTCAAACACATGGCCTAATCTGATCGGCTATCTTTCATCTCCAAATATATACAAAATATTCATGATATCTTTGATACCCAACTGTTGTCTGCCATAATCAGACCATATATTTCTCTGTCAGTTGCCAGAGCAGAGCATTAAATACTCTTCTTGCTCACCAAGATTAAGTCACAACCCAATGAGACCTTAACCAAATCTCTAAAGCTTCCTTAGCCTTCAAGCAATCTGTAAGAACCAAGTACGAGACTTCTGGGCCTAAAATTACTTGGGCTCACAATTTATTTGTAGTGGGTTTGAGGATTTCCTACTATGGGTCGTTCTCGGCAGAGAGACTCAAAGTAACACTTAGTTTATTCTTTCTTACTTGATGGTTTTCTCTCAATTTTTCTGAACCTCTTCTTCTCCCCAATTTCTTCTATTTATAGCCAAGGTTAGTGGGGAGATTATGATTACAGCCACCGTTTGTGCTACTAAAGGTCCAATATTATCTGGTTAAAGTGGATGTTTAGGTGAGAGGGCGGTGCAGCATTTATGACCTTGGAACTTGGTTCCTGCTTGATGGATTATGTTCGGCAACTCAGTTTCCCGTGCATATCATGAGTTTCCCGTGCATATCACGACTTTCCCGGACACGGCCAATTCGCTTGCCCAGGAAAGTTAAACCGATCGTCTGTTGGAACTCAGACCCCAAAACTTGTTTTCACGTTAAGGCCGTTTCAAGAAAGGCGTAGGGTAACTGGACCTTTCCGCTGGGCCTGCATCCAAAACTGGTAAGGGCCTGGGCCCAGGATCTGTATGGGCTTGGGCTTAATGCCGGTATGGGCTTTGGGGTCTCGGTGCCGTACATTAGCCCCCCCTTGATTCATACTCGGTCACCGAGAAGAATCAAGGAGTTGTCTGGGACTTTTGACCTCGGGAATCTTATAGCCTGGGACTCGTGACTACGGCTTCTCATTAATATTCATCTGAAAAGACGCGCCGTTTCGCGGCGCCAGATGCAGTCGCCATTATTGCCTGTCAGTTCGTGAAACGAAGCGACACGCGAATCACTTACGTTTGGCATTCGATGGGCCGTTCGTAAATCGTGCCCATTTATTGCTTGATTAAACGTTTCTTCTCCCGCCTTTCCTTTTGGCTCTATAAATAGTCCCCCTCTGAACATCATTTCATTTTTCCTTCGCCTCTGATTTTTTGCCCTTACTCTCTGCCGACCAAATCACTATGCGCTTACTCGCTTGCCCAGTGCTCCTTTCCTCCTTAGAACCCAAAGTAAGTTTTTCTTCCCCTTCCAGTTCCTTCAGCTTTATTTCTTCAAGTTCCCCTTTTGTAGTTTTAGTCACTATAGATGGGTTACTCTTACCTTCTAGAATCCCCGGCTGCTTTAGCCACCTTTAGGAGTAAATTTAATGTTCCCGATGACGTGGATGTAGCCTACTGCCATGAGAGTGATATTGAACTCCACCGAGGGCGGGGCACAGCCTTTTTCCCTTTGATGTCAATTTTAGAAGGAGGGGTTAGGTTCCCCGTGGATCCCCTCTTGATAAACACACTCACGTACTAAGGGCTGTGTCCTGACCAGCTTCCCCCCAACTTTTACCAGGTAGTTAGCTGCGTCAGTAAGTTGAACCATACCTTTAACTTACAGTTAAACCACCATGACATTAACCACATGTATAGCCTCTGTGGGAACAAATCCACCAACTATTACTTAAAGACAAGAGATAATCGGGTACGGCTAATATCATGCCTACCTGACTCGAACAGGAACTCCGCCGGGGAGTTTGTTAGGGTGCGCGGCAATTGGTTTGCCAGGGACGTCCCTTGCCCCCTTTCATGGCGTGAAGTGGGTTCGTACTATTCCCTTGATATAATTGCTTTCCTCTGCTTCTCTTTTTCTTCTTATTGTTAGATACTAATGTGATACTTGCTTTTTTACAGACGGCAAGGTGTTCGTTCCGGACCTCAGACCCGTCCACGTCAAGGATCTGAATTTCGTCCTCCGTTCCGAGATATACGTGCATTGGGATGGACAACTCCGAGCCTCACATTTGATCCTCGGAGTAGAGCCAGTTTACTCTACTTGGCAGACCTTCAAGCAGGCACTATTAGTTGACAACCCCCTGCTATCATATATAGACGTCCGGTACGTGAACTTTTTGCCTCCGAAACTCACAACTAGGGAGGCAACAGAATTTGGTCGGCGGTTCACTGCCTCGGACGAGCTAGCTCCCTTGCGAGACGAGTCCGCGGAACGGGTATCTCAGCGCCTTAGAGAGATAGCCCACGAAGCCATACAGCAAGGAGACCAAACCCAAGAGCAGCCCAATCTCGAGAATCCACCCACCGAGCCTCAACAGCAAGTGATAGAAGCGACTGCCTTACTAGCTGAAGCTATCCAACCCGGTGCAAGGATGGTGTCAAGGAGAGTCATGACCATCGACCGGTTTGTGCCCGGTGCCCAGCAGCCCAATCAGCCCCCGCCTACTCAGGGTCGGGGTCAAGTGTCTCAGCCTCCACCCCCTTCGCAGTCCAGACGGGCCCGTAAGAAGCAGAAAGTAATCGATCAACCTTCCACGGGTCCGGGGGATGCCGCAGTCCAGACTCCTCCTCAACCAACGGGAGGAATTATTATCCGTGAGCCACCGACCCAAGCTGGCACGGGGGTTGCGTCCTCCTCTCAGGTGGCTCCAGCATGGAAGCCAAAGTTTCTTTTGGACGGCAAACCACTGCCCTCAACCGCCTGTGTTCGGATGTGGGAGAAGGGAGAGGGCGGCCGCATTGCCCAAACTTTGGCCGAAGGTCTCCTTCTTCCCGAGGACGTGCATGCCTTTGAGGAGGGATCCGAGGAGTCTGTGGGGCGCCGGTTAGAGTGGCACGCCATTGCGGTAATTACTTAGCTTCTTCGTTTTCTTTCCATGCATCCTTTTCTGCCTCTTTATTAATTTTTGGGTTTGCCAGGCTGCTCAACTGGCTCACATAGTAGCCAGCCGGACACAGGATCTGGCCGAGGAAGTAGAGCGCGAGAAGGGTGCGCGAGAGTCGACAGCCAAAACGGCGAAAGAAAAGCTTAAAGCTGCCGAGTCTACCGAGAAGAAGGCTGCTGCTGCTGAGAAGAACCGGGCATTGGCCGAGAAGAGATGTGCGGAGGTCCTGGTGAAGCAGAATGAGACAGAGGTCAAGTTAGCCAAAGCCATCAGTCTTAATACCGCCAAAGCCAATGAGATAGCCGACCTCAGGGCAGCCTTGGAGGCCGCGGAACAAAAGTGGTACAACGAGGGCTTCGCTGATGCCGAAAATTCAGCAGAGCCGGTAGTGGCTCAGGCTCGGCATATGGGTTTTGAGGCCGGGTGGTTCGCCGCTCTCCAAGCAATGGGAGCTCCTGAAGATTCGCATCTGAGGGACCCCGGCCAAATTCCGTTTCCGAGCCCTGTCCCTGCCGTCCAGGAAGCTCCGACCGCTATTGACGAGGAGGAAACGGCCAGTATGAGGGAGCTGGTTGAACAAATTGATGCTCACACCGAGCCCGAGGAAGTGGAAGTCACCAGCATCCCGACTGTGCAGGAGCTTCTTGGTGAAGACCCGCCTTTCCCCCTAACCGTCCAAGCAGAAGTGACTGATCTTACCCGACCTTCCAACTGATTTCCTTTATAGTCCTTTTTGTATTTTTACTTTGTTTTTATCAATTTTCTAATTTCAAAGGTTTATTTGCCTAAGGCGCCGGGATGTGGTGCATGAACAGTTACTTTTATCTATTTGACGAGTAACATGCTTTCCGTTTGACTTTTATTTTAATCAGTTGCATGAATTTTTGTCAATTGGTTTGTTTCACGGGGATTATGCCAGTGCTTTAGGTCATTTAGCTTAACCGAGAGTGATGCTTTTGTCCTTTGTGCTTTTAGTTATAAGGTCTAAACCCGTTCGTCGGTTCTAATCGAGCCGAGCACCAGGTCTTTGTCCTTAAAGATTTTAGCTGTAAGGTTTCCACCTGCTCGACTACTTCGGCTGAGCCGAGGGTCAGGCTTCTGACCTTAGAGATCTATTCGTAAGGTTTCCACCTACTCGGCGACTATGATCGAGCCGAGGGTCAGGTTTCTGTCCTTAGAGATTTATTTGTAAGGTTTCCACCTGCTCGGCAACTATGATCGAGCCGAGGGTCAGGTTTCTGTCCTTAGAGATTTATTTGTAAGGTTTCCACCTGATCGGCGAATTTTATCGAGCCGAGGGTCAGGTTTCTGTCCTTAGAGATTTATTTGTAAGGTTTCCACCTGCTCGGCGACTATGATCGAGCCGAGGGTCAGGTTTCTGTCCTTAGAGATTTATTTGCAATTCTCTTGGTACATAGTCGCGAAAACAGCATATACAAATAAGTTCATCATAATCTTGACTTTAACGAAATACAAGTTGTGGCTTACACGGGTAATTATGCGTAGAATTTCTTTAAGTTGTTGGCGTTCCATGGCCGGGGAAGCGGCCTCTCGTCGTGGTCTTCCAAGTAGTAGGCCCCTGCACCCGCAATGGCTGTAACTCTGTATGGTCCCTCCCAGGTCTGAGCAAGCTTCCCTGCAGCTATATCTCGCATGTTTCCCACAACCTTTCTTAGTACTAGCTCCCCGGCGCTAAATTCCCTTCCCTTTACATTTCGGTTGTATCTTTGAGCCAGTTTCTGCTGATACTCGGCAAGCCATATGGACGCGGCCTCTCTGCATTCTTCTAACCAATCTAAACGCTCCATCATCAAGTCGGCGTTCTGGACGGGGTCAAACCCGGCGACCCTTGCGCTACATAAGCTCACCTCGGTCGGTATCACCGCTTCCGCTCCGTACGTCAGAGAAAATGGGGTTTCCCCCGTGGATCTCCTGGGGGTCGTGCGGTAAGCCCATAATACACTAGGTAGTTCATCTGCCCATCTTCCTTTCGCCCCGTCCAACCTCCTCTTGAGCCCATTCAGAATAGTCTTGTTTACTGCCTCAGCTTGACCGTTGCTTTGTGGGTAAGCTGGGGTTGAATATTTGTTCCTGATGCCGAGTTCGCTGCAGAAGGTCCGAAAGGCTTTGCTGTCGAACTGTAGCCCGTTGTCCGTTACTAGTGCATCTGGCACCCCAAATCTTGTAATAATGTTTTTCCATACGAACTTTTTCACGTCAATGTCCCAGATATTGGCCAGGGCCTCGGCTTCCGCCCACTTCGTGAAGTAATCTACTGCCACCAATACAAAACGGCGGTTCCCCGTTGCTCGGGGAAATGGTCCGAGAATGTCAAGCCCCCGCTGTGCGAACGGCCAAGGGCTGCTGACAGGATTCAGACGCCCTGCAGGCTGATGGATCAAAGGGGCGTGCTTTTGACATTGTTCGCAGCTCCGAACATATTCAGCGGCATCCTTCTGCATCTGAGGCCACCAAAACCCTTGGGTCATCGCTCTGTGTGCCAAAGATCGTCCCCCAACGTGTCCGCCACACACCCCCTCATGTAGCTCAGTCAGAAACTCTCTGACTTTCTCGGGATGCAAGCACAAAAGGTAAGGGCCAACAAAGGACCTCCGGTACAATTTGAGTTCCGAGGACAGCCAGTACCGGGGAGCAACCCGACGAATCTTCTTGGCCTCTTCCTCATCCTCCGGAATTATATCCTCGGCAAGAAAATCTATGATCGGCTTCATCCAACACTGATTAGTCACTGCTGCCTGCGCAACCTCTACTCTGGCTTGGCCGGGGACACTCTTCACACTGATACTTGGCTCCCTTATAAGTTCTATTGTGACTAACCGAGGTGTGTCCTCTGTAGCCGATGAGGCTAACGTGGCAAGGGAATCGGCGTGCTTATTTTGTGATCGAGCTACCTGGGATACTTTTACTGTTCCGAATTGGCTGATGATCTGTTTGGCCATACTCAGATAAGCCTTCATTCGAGAGTCCCGAGTCTCGAAGTCTCCTGTGATCTGATAAATAACCAGCCTAGAGTCCGAGAAAATTTCTACATCTTTTGCACCCAGATGCAATACGGCCCTCAAGCCGGCTAGTAGGGCCTCATACTCGGCTTCATTGTTTGAGGCTTTGAATCCCAACCTGAAGGAGTGTTCCAATTGTATGCCCTCAGGGGTAATTATGGCAATGCTAGCTCCGGCCCCCATAGCATTTGAGGCGCCGTCCACAAATACCCTCCACGGGCGAATTTCTACACTACAGATTACTTTGCCATCGTTTTTAGGTGTGAATTCTGCGATGAAATCTGCGAGGACTTGTCCCTTCACCGAGCTCCTAGGTCGGTATCTTATGTCAAACGATCCCAACCGAGTCCCCCATTTGGCAATCCGGCCCGTGAAATCCGATCTCTTCAATAGTGACTGTAAAGGATACTCGGTGAGAACGAACACCGTGTGAGCCTGGAAGTAATGTGGCAACTTCCTTGTGGCATGCACCAGGGCCAAAACTAACTTCTCCAGGGGCAAGTACCTTGTCTCAGCATCTACCAAGGTTTTGCTCACGTAATACACTGGCATTTGTACTCCTTGGTCCCTTAGCAACACAGCACTTACGGCATGCTCGGTAACTGAGAGGTACATAAACAAATCCTCTCCGGGCTCCGAGGCTGTCAACCTCGGCACCTTTGCCAAGTATTCCTTAAGCTCTCGAAAAGCCTCGTCACATCCTTCGTCCCAACGAAACCCCTTCCACTTCTTCAGAAGTTGATAGAATGGCCGGCAGCGATCGGCAAACTTGGAGATGAATCAGTTCAGGGCGGCTAACATTCCAGTGAGCACTTGCACCTCCTTAGGATTGCTCGATGGTTTGAGGCGATTGACGGCCTCTATTTGGTTGGGGTTAGCCTCTATTCCCCGAGTTGAGATCAGATAACCCAGGAACTTGCCAGCCCCCACTCCGAAAGTGCACTTTTCGGCATTCAGGCGCAATTTGTGCCGTCGTAGTATTTCGAATACTCCCCGAAGGTCTTCGGTATGCTGCGACTCTTTTCTGCTTTTTACCACCATATCGTCGATATAAACTTCAACCGTGCATCCAATTTTTTCTCAGAACATTCTTGTCATCATACGCTGGTAGGTGGCCCCGGCATTCTTTAATCCAAACAGCATGACCTCGTAGTGATAGTTTGCGTTCGGGGATATAAATGCTGTCTTTTCTCGGTCCTCGGGCGCCAAGGCAATCTGGTGGTAGCCTTGGAAGGCATCCAGGAAGCTTATCCTTGGGTGCCCGTACGTGGCATCTACCAGCTAATCAATCTTGGGCATTGGGAATGGGTCCTTGGGACACGCTCTGTTCAAATCTGTGAAGTCTACACAAACTCTCCATTTACCGTTCTTCTTCTTCACTACGACAGTGTTTGCTAGCCATCTCGAGAAGAATATTTCTTTTATGACCCCGGCTTCCTTCAGCCGCTGGACCTCCAGGTTTACTGCATCGACGTGCTCTTTTGATGCTCTTCTTGGTTTCTGCTTCTTCGGGGGAAATGATGGGTCCACGTTGAGCCTGTGGACAATGAACTCGGGGTCTACGCCGGGCACTTCGTACGGGTTCCATGCGAAAACATCTACGTTCTGCAAAAGGAACAACAACATCTCTACCCTTTCCCGGTCATTCATGCTTGTGCCTATCTGAAAATACTTGTCAGTATCTGGAAGAATCCTAACCTTCAGTACCTCTTCGGCCACGTCCGCCCCCGCTTCCCCTCGGGGCCTCTGTAATTGCTATGAATCTTCTTTATCGGCCCGCTCAGCTTGTCCGGGTTGTTCACTTTTCCATGTGGCCGCGGTGATAAGGCACTGTCTCGCCACTTGTTGGTTCCCCCTTACCTCGGCAATTCCATACTCGGTAGGAAATTTTACTTTCACGTGGAGGGTGGACGGGACAGCCTCCATGGCGTGAATCCACGGCCTCCCCAGGATTGCGGTGTACGGCGAGAATGATCGGACTACTATGAAGGTAACTATAACTCCCTTGCCTTCCATATTCACTGGGAGAGAGATTTGACCTTCGGGAATTACGACTCTCCCGTCAAATGAGACTAGTGGTGTGTCATACTTTACCAAATCTTGGGTCCTTAATCCGAGCCCTTCGAAGAGGTCTGGATACATGACGTCAGCCCCGCTCCCTTGATCAATCATTACCCTCTTCACCAGGAACCCGCCTATCCGGGCCGTGACCACCAAAGCGTCGTCATGGGGTTGGACTGTTCCTTCCAAATCGTCTTCCCCGAACGAGATGTTAAGCCGTCCAACTTTCTTCTTCTTCTCGGCTGGTCCTCCCCCCATGCAAGCCACTGTCAATATCCTTTTCGTTGTTGCTGTTCCTCTTGGTGCAGCATGGATGACTTCGATTACCCCCAGTGGAGGTGGGAGGGGGTTCCTTTTTTGCTGGACACCCTGTCCGGCTTCTTGGTGAGCAGAGTCTGCAATGAAGTCTTTCAGGTACCTTGCCTTTACCAGCTGCCCAAGGTGATCCTTTAGTACCCGACACTGCTCGGTGGTGTGTCCCTTGTCTCTGTGGTAGGTGCAGTACAGGTTTTGGTTCCTCCGAGATGGGTCGCCCCCCATTTTGTTTGGCCATCTGAAAAATGGCTCGTTCTTGATTTGCTCCAAGATTTTGTGCATGGGCTCCTTAAATGCCACATTTACCCCTTCGATTTGCACCTCTAGTTCTTGCATTCTGAAGTCTCTCTTTGGTTTTGTTGGCAAAACACCTTGCCGAGATCTCCCAATTAATGGGGCTTTCCCCCTACTCTGCAGCCGGTCGTCCTCCAGGCGTTTGTACTCCTCTATGCGCCTCATCAGTTGCCTCATATCCTCGAGGGGTCTTTTTGTCAACGACTCCCATAACTCAGAGTCTTCGGGGAGCCCCATCCTGAAGGTGCTTGCCGCAATTTTCTCATTCCCTCCACCAATCTCGTTGTAGAGTTCCCAGTATCGGCTGGCATAACTCCGAAGGGTTTCCCCGACCCTCATCTTCATGGAAAGTAACGCGTCAACCGACTGTTGCACTCGGCTACATGTCACAAATCTACTGCCGAATTCTTGTATCAGCTCGGCAAAACTGTGTATGGAGCCTTTCTGTAACCCATTGAACCATCTCAGGGCCGTTGAACCGAGACTAGAGGGGAACACTTTACACATCAGTGCATCATTATGCGCATGCAAAGACATCATGTGGATGTAATGACTGACGTGCTCCACGGGGTCTGTCCTCCCCTCATAGGAATTGAATGGTGGTCGCGTGAATCTGCTTGGCATGGGGGCCCGTTCAATCTCATCGGAGAATGGAGACCGGGCTGCCATCCGCAAGGCTCTGCTCATGGCGTCCATTGCGGCGTTGTGGTGCTTCCGCTCCTCCGGCGACTCTGATCCTCGGTCATCATATCCATGCGATCAGGAACGGTCCCGTTGATGACGTGCCTCCCGGGAGTACCGATGTGACTCTTGAGAGCGTGATCGGTCTCGGTATTATTGCGTACCAGATCGGCTGGAGCCCTCCTCTCCCCGATTTCTCCTTTGTTGGGGGTTGCGGTTCCTTTCGTGGCGCCGATCCCTTGCTTCCAGCTCCAAATCCATTACCAACCTGCGTAACCGCTCCAGCTCTCGGTCTTTATCATCATATTGCCGATGCGCCGAGACGCCTGAAATCGTCCGATGTGTCTGGGCCGATCCTTCTCCCAATCTGGACCTTTCCTCTCCTCTTGGATGCTCCCTATCCTCCCGCCGTTTCTACCTTCTCTCCCTCCACGTCGATCCCCGAGAAGATCCTATAGAACTGCTCGGAGCACGCCCTCCTAAACGCTCTTCAGACATCTCCCTTGTTTGAGTCTTAATCGAACCACAGCTTCGTAGGAGTGCCCCACGGTGGGCGCCAATTGTAAGAACCAAGTACGAGACTTCTGGGCCTAAAATTACTTGGGCTCACAATTTATTTGTAGTGGGTTTAAGGATTTCCTACTATGGGTCGTTCTCGGCAGAGAGACTCAAAGTAACACTTAGTTTATTCTTTCTCACTTGATGGTTTTCTCTCAATTTTTCTGAACCCCTTCTTCTCCCCAATTTCTTCTATTTATAGCCAAGGTTAGTGGGAAGATTATGATTACAGCCACCGTTTGTGCTACTAAAGGTCCAATATTATCTGGTTAAAGTGGATGTTTAGGTGAGAGGGCGGTGCAGCATTTATGACCTTGGAACTTGGTTCCTGCTTGATGGATTATGTTCGGCAACTCAGTTTCCCGTGCATATCATGAGTTTCCTGTGCATATCACGACTTTCCCGGACACGGCCAATTCGCTTGCCCGGGAAAGTTAAACCGATCGTCTGTTGGAACTCAGACCCCAAAACTTGTTTTCACGTTAAGGCCGTTTCAAGAAGGGCGTAGGGTAACTGGACCTTTCCGCTGGGCCTGCATCCAAAACTGGTAAGGGCCTGGGCCCAGGATCTGTATGGGCTTGGGCTTAATGCCGGTATGGGCTTTGGGGTCTCGGTGCCGTACACAATCCTTCTATTACTTGCTAGAAATGTGTTGTAATGGAATCTTGGACCAAAAACACAAACACCCGAAAAGGAAACATTTCCAGCTGAACCCCAGCAGTGCATTCTGCACTTGACACCTGGTTGCAAGTGATATCATCAACCATTTAATGCTGAAATCCCAGCAACCAGCTGTTATACCCAAAATAGCAAGATACCCTTCAAAAAGATCTGACCATTTTTCAGCCAAATCCATCCAATAAATGCTTAATGTCCTCTCCAGCAATCTGAAATCACCCATCTAACCTCATTGGCTTCTGCCCAAAGCAAACAACTTTTCCTAATAGTTGTGACAGCTTTTTCATGATAGCTGTCACAGCTTTTCCTGACATCTGGGACAGCCTTTTCAAAACAGCTGTGACAGCTGACCCAGCAGCCTAAATATCACTAATTTTGCCACATTTGGCTAAAACCAAAACCAACTATTAAGACTAACTTTTTCTTGCCAAAATACCTTCCTTTTCTGTTACTTTTTCCCCAGCAACTCTTACCCGAAATAGCAAGAATACCTTGAAGCTAAACATACCATTTTTGGCCAAATCTTAAGATGGATTCTCTGAAAATTTATTGCTATTTGGGACAGATTTCGGCTAATATTATTTGCTAGAATACCCCTTTAAACTCAGCTAAATGGGACCTTTCATCAACACCTCAGGAGGGACACCAATGGAGGAGAACTCTCTCATAAGCTTCCCTATTCTTTCTCCCTTGAATTATCTTCTGAAGCTCTTAATGAAGTATTGAGTTTCTGGGTTTTTTTTTCAGATTAGGAACTAAACTCTTCAGTCCTTAGCTCATAAATGCCTTCATACCTCCTCTAGCAGAAAATCCCAGCAGCTTTGCTAAACACACTACAACACTATTACTCTCTTATACTCATTATCTCACTCTCCATATTCTGAAAATACATATATCTTGCTGCCTATATCTCTAAAGATCTCTTTCTTCACTTCTCTTACATACACACTTATTACACCATTACATGTAACACACCACAACTCTTCTAAGGCCCACTCTCATACTCTCTCACTCTGAAATTCTATTGTTTTGCTACCCATAAACACATGTCAATACTCTTCTACACTAATCTTACTGCTCCTATCTCCAAATACCTAAACACATCTCCATTCTCTTCTCTTACAAAACCTTTCCTCTTGTAAAGCAATCTCTACAATTTCTCTAGCGGTTATAATTTCACATTTTATTATCTTTAACCTCTATATTACTCATACTCCATATATCATACATATTACAAATGCTATATCTTACAAAGCATCTATATCTTTTACCATCTCCACACTTCTCAAGATATGCCAAACACTCATACTAAAAGTCCTTCTCATGGAAGGCATGAACTTCTACTACTAAAACCCTTCTCCTAGAAGGCACCAAGATATCATATCAAAGCCCTTCTCTTAGAAGGCACAACTACTTCTTACAAAAGTCCTTCTTTTACAAGGCACAACTACTTCTTATATAAAACCCTTCTCTTAGAAGGCATAAATACTCCATACAAAAACCCTTCTCATGGAAGGCAACACTATTCATAACTTCACAACAACTAAAAGAGCATTGTCAAGGGGAAAACTCATTTAAGTGCATGATAAGAGGAGCAAGCTTAACCAGCCCCTACACACAGCTGGGCATACTCTCTCTCCCTCCAGTTGCACCCATTTTTCTCCCTTCAATCTTGAAGTTATCATGACAAACTGCCTCTCTACTGCTGGAGTTACTCTACTGGGATATTATCAACTCACAGAAGTTGTACAGTTAGGCTACAAATCATACAAAGATAAGTGACTTTGCTTCCTTATCTTTAAATTTACATTATTAAGTATATGATTACTTCACATTTAAATACATATTACTTTATTCCAACTACTATTACAACTATTAACCGAGGCTTAAACTCATTTAAATGCATTCTGTTGGAATCCTATCAGTCCACTGATGCTACACAGCTGTGCTACAAACTATACAAAGATAAATGACTTTGCTTCCAAATCTTTAAACTTACATCATTGAGTACATGATTACTTTAACTCTAAATAAATACTACTTTATTTCAATTGTTATTACAACTACTAATCAAAGCTATCATATCAAAAGCATATTACATATTTATTCGACCATTATCGCTATTCTTAGACTTTGGCTTTAATGATTTTATAGGCTTAAAAAATACGCCGGTAGCCATTGGACCACGTGGCCCGATGTTGAGTTCCGGATGCAACTCCCCAAAAAAGAACCCAGGCCTAGTAAGGTCATCCCTCCAATGGACCACACGTGGCTTGGCATCCGAAAAAGGCCCCCGAACAACTACCAAACTTGCCCTTCAAGTATCCTTTTTGGGATCTTCTATAAATATTCCTCACAAGGCTTTCTATTGAATTGTTATGTCAATAAGAGAGAAGCTCTCGACCTTATTTTAAGGGGGCAGCACCTCCCAACAAATTAGAACATGAAAGCAAAGTCTGACACAGCTAAAAAATTAAAAGTAAAAGAACAAATATAAAAGGATAAGAATAGAAAATAAAGATTTAAACAATGAAAGATACTAATATAAAGATACTTTTTTTTTTTTAAATAGGTGGATACATGTGAAGTCACTATGGCTTTAATGGCTCAATCATCAACAACTAGAACAAAGTAGAATGTATGAAACTAGATTTTACCCTGCCACAAAGAATGGGATTATAGGAATAACAGAGCTTGTCAAAGGATGGACAGTTCCATCCAAGATAACAGTTTTAGTTGCATCCTTTTCAACAGCTTCAAAATTTCCAAAAGGTCTCCTGAACTGTCTGAGCAAGCTGTTTTCTCAAACCAAATGCAGAATCTCTTATTTCACTGCAAGCCTTACCTTTGACAATCATTTCAATCTGCAAATAAATTTAGTTACCTAAGTTAATAAACTGATTTGTTGGCTTGTAGCACTATTGAAATATGACTGCATACAAAGGGCAATTGCTAATTAAGCATAAGAACCTGTTAAACTTTGAAATCCTTTACAACTGAAATAAAAGGTAGATATTATGTAAGAAAGACATGATAAAATGATATATAGAGCAAATTATTTCATCGAATATAATCACATACCCAGAATTAGGGTAATGTAGAAACCATATCATTCTATATAGGACCGAAATAGAAGTGAAGCTTGTAGGATGATTTCAAAATTAAAGAATATTTAAATTGATATCTTTAAAAGATTAATAGGTAGCACCAAAGAATAAAAGGCTATCTGCAAAATTTAACTTCTTCTCCTGCCCCTCAAAAATTGTCAATTTCTTTCTTCAATTAAAAGAAACACATTTTGAATTTTTTGGGAATAATTTATATAATCAAAGAAAAGCATCAATCTAAAGAACCTAGTAAATACATACATTTTAAGCAAAATTTATCCACCTCATATTGAACAACAGATTGGGGGAGAGGGTTGCAAAGCTCTTTATTCTAAGAGTTGAAATTTTATCAAAATATCACTCCCTACATCCTTTTCTTAATTGGTTCTCTATCCCATTTTATAATGTCCTAAAATATGATCTTTGAAAAGTTAGATATATAGGGATATATAAGGTACACAGGATATGTACAAAAAATTTCTTTAAAGAGGGATTCTTTGGACACTATGAATGGATCACAATCAAAATGAGAGGGATTCTATGAAGTATACGATAGAATGGATACCACTAGCTCCAAGGATCCTAGACTTTTCAAACAACAATCTTAGAAACAAAATTTTCAGCTCCATCCAAAATAAAATGAAATAACTATGAATTTTCCAAGTAGCCTTATCATCTACCCTAGTCCCAATGAGTCATAAGCAGCAATCTTAGTGCAGGTTTCTATGGATTAATAATATCAACTATACCTCTAAGTGAAGCTCCCGCATTATCTCAAAAGTGTCCAAAAGTACAAATAACTTCTCTGGTGATCTCTTGCTCTTGGCAATCGCATCCCCAAAACTAAGTAGCACTAAAACATTGCTTGCAATGACCTCACCAAAACACTTATCCCTAAGAGAATTAAAGCCTTCAAATATTTGATCACAAACTATCCGCTCTCCAACATAAAGCAGTTTGACCTGTTCATGCATAGCCATATATTCAAAACATGAAAATTGCCAAATTTGTTCAAATTCCAGACAAGTACTTACAGCAATACGTATGAAATGAATCCAATTCCCGATTTTGGCCTCCAAAACCTCCCATTGCATCTTCTGAACATCCTCTTTGCTAAGTTTTTCAACTCCCAATTTTCGGAGGCTTTCTTCTAGAACTAAAGAATGAGTATCCCTAAACAAAACAAAAGAGTACTTGTTGAACATCTTGATACTTCAACTTAAAAATAACATGGTTGTGTGGGTACTCAAAATTATGGAGTCCACTAGGGATCTTCATCTCCATCATTCTATAATATCCAAAATCATATTTCTTTATCACTTCCTTAACTAACATGTCCTTATATTATTACTTTCTCCAATGTTATGTGTACATCCAATTCTACACCATATATCTTATAGTGCATATTTCATATGGGATTAGATCAATGAGGGAAAATAACAATGCATACATATGTCAATTATCTAGAAATCATCTCTGTGAATAATCCAAATCCATTAGAAGAAAATTGTAAATATTAGGTACAGCAGTTCCCTAATAATAATGATATAATTACAATGCCAATGAAGGACCAAGAAAACAACATGGGAATTGCAAAGTGGATCAGTTTTAATAATCCTAATATATACACAACCTTCAACTGATAAACAAACTTAGATTTCCCAAATACGAACTTAGCTGAGCATGGTCTACAATTCTCAAATTGTTATCACGGAGTCCTAGTTGTTTTTCCCCCTTTTCTGGCTTACATATAATTTTATTAGATGCTCTAAATTCAGAGTCCTAGTAACCCGGAAGAATCCTATTAGGTAGTTTCTCAAGTAAGGTTAATGGAATTTTGAGTAAGAAGATGGTTTCCTTGCTCTATCTTCTCTCCTCTTTGTTCTACTTCTTTTTTATAATTCTTATGAAACTCTATATTTTATTTTAAAGATAAACATAAGTCATGCTTCCATGAAAGAATGAATCCATAACCTAGATGGCCTTTAGTGGTTTCAAATTTTCTTTAGTTTATAAACCATAAATCCTAGCCTGATGAAAGATAGGTAAGAAATCAACTTTTCAGAAAACATTGCAAAGAATTTCCACCAGTTTTTTTTTTTTTTTTTAATTCCTCTGAGTGTGATTGGTTTTTTCGAAAATTTGATTGCTAAAATAAACTAGATGTGATTTGTGTAGGCCTTTATATCATTATCCTCCTTTCCTTCATAATTCCTTGCCGAACAAATCTGATTTGCTGGCTGCACCAAATCAACCCAGAATCCTTTTGTTTCTTTTATTTTTATTTTATTTTTTGGATTAAGAAAAACCAAGAGAAATCAATAAGACGGATTTGTCACCCTATGCCAAAGCAACTAAGAGCCCTTCCACAGTTGGAATTTGAAATTTGATGGGTCAACCATCACAGAGATAGGGAATTTGGTATTCAAAGTTCAAGGTGATCTGCACCTAATATTGCCAAAATGTTTTGCGTTGCATTGGCTTGTGGAACCAAAGTACTATACCTTTTTCCTTATCTTACCCTTTTTTAAAATAAAGAGTTCCATTTTTAAAAAAAATAATGAAACTATTCCACATCTAAAAGCATCAATATTTGTGCACTCAAAACTAAGCAGCAATGATCCAAGGAAAATTTTTTTGCAAACTTCAGCTAAACCATACCACCTAAATACTGGTCACACCTGACAGCCTAGAGTTGTAAAGATATAAACACTGAGAAGATTTTTTTTTTTTTTTTTTTTTTTTTCTGGATAGGTAAAAGAACTCTATTAATCGAAGAGAAGTACACAAACTGTTCCTATGGTACACAGGACATGTACCAAAGGAAACAAAACATTAAGTAAAAGAACACAAATCTAAAAATTCCTAAAAAAAGGGATATAAGGACCACTCATTGCACTCATCCAATCAAACAGTAAGCAAGAAAAACTGTTTCAGTCCAATGATGGAATGTCCCTCCCCATTGAAAGTTCTATGATTCTGTTCTCACAAAATAGTCCACAAGATGCATTGGGGAATTGCTCCCAAATAACTGCTGCCCAACACCTGCCACCCACCCCTCTATTCCAACAAGCTAGTAGATCCACCACTTGCTTAGGCATCACTCAAGAAACCCCAAAGAGGCTAAGGGTGAGTTTGGTTTAGCTTTTTGTAAAAGTGCATAATGAAAAAGTGGAGTTTTGTTAAAAATGCATAACGAAAAAGTGGAGTTTAAAAAAGCTAAGTGTTTGGTAAAAACTATTAAAAAACATAATGAAAAAGCTGAGTGTTTGGCTAGCACTTATAAAAGTGGCAGTTTGAGGGATAAATTACCAAAAAGGACAATGTATATATAAGGGAATTTATTTCATTTTTTTTTTTTTATGTGAGTTTGTTTCATACTTAAATCAATTACTTCATCATACTTAAATCAATTTTTCTCTTTCTAAAAAAATTATTTTTTTCTCACCAATATTATCTAATAATAACCTACCACTTAAGATTTATTATGAAAGTATTGTGAAAATATTGTGATAAAAATTGATACTAATTTTAATTTTAACATACTATTAAAATTATTTTTTTCTCTTTCTAAAAAATTATTTTTTTCACACCAATATTAGCTAATAATAACCTACCTTAAGATTTATTGTGAAAATATTGTGATATAATTTCTTTTTTTTTCTCTTTTTTTCTCTCCACACACGTGGGCTCTCCTTCCTTTTTTTTCTTTTTCTTTTTTTCCTCTTTTTTTCTCCTCCACACACGTACCCACACTCTTTTCTTTTCTTTTTTCCTTCTTTCCTCTTTTATTCCCTACCATACCAGCACTTCAGTCTAGAACATTCCACAGCTCTCCTTTTTTTTTTTTTTTCCTCTTAGCACTTCAGTCCAGAATATTCCACAGACAGCTCTCCTTCTTCTTCTTCTTCTTTTTTTTCCCCCTCTTACCACTTCAAAACGAATGAAGGAATTTTTTTTCCTCAGTCCTTTTCTTTCCAGATTTTTTTTTTCCTTCGTTCGTTCCACAGTGAGCTGAACCAAACTCACCCAACTCATCCAACTCCAGAAAGTATCCTTAAGTGCTTGGATCCGGAAGATTGGATGATTGGAACCAACTCCAGAACTCATCCTTCTTCTTTTTCTATTTTTTTTTCTTGATCTTTTGAAGCGAAGGCATTATTGAACGAAAGAGATGCCGGGTCGGTAAATCTGTATCCCATTCTTCAAGTATAGTCTTGTTTGATCACAGATCGGCAGGTGATCCATCCTTTCCCCCCCCCCCCCTTTTTTTCGTCAGTCTTCTTGATCTGCCAGAGGGTCTTGATCTGCTGTTGTTCTAATTTTCTTGTTGTTGTTGTTGATCTGCTGTTGATCCGAAAGAGTTGTTGTTCTAATTTTTTTTTTTTTTTTTCTGTTCTTGATCTGCTGTTGTTGTTGTTTTGATTTTAGATTTT
Source organism: Quercus robur (assembly GCF_932294415.1). Taxonomy (NCBI): domain Eukaryota; kingdom Viridiplantae; phylum Streptophyta; class Magnoliopsida; order Fagales; family Fagaceae; genus Quercus; species Quercus robur. Next base: position 45,901,536 of record NC_065537.1, read on the forward strand.
TTGTTTAATAGAAGGTAATTTGGTAATTTCTTGTGAGCCCAACAGATATATCAAAACGTCCAATTCACGTTTTGATTTATGGACCTCAGGAGGTCCATAAATTTTGCGTGTTTTGGACGCTTTTTTGTCTGATTCCAAAACGCAGCTTTTATCAAAAAGTTGCGTTTTGGGCTGAGCCAAACGCAATTTTTCTTCAGCTTTTTCTAATATGCGCGTTTTCAGCTCCTAAAAGTGCAAACAAACGCACACTAAACACAAATGTCCACAAATTATATGCATAAGAGTAACGAAGGAGCAAGTGACCCAATGATTCCCAACTATTCTCATGCAACATTTGTTGACAAAGTAAATATTCCTCCTTAAATTATCCAAAGTGAGAATCTTTCCCCTAGCCTGTCAACCTCCAAATACTTTTCCAAGGGAAGGCATGACTTCCTCTGGTCATTAGGGTTCTATAATAAGATTTTAACTTTGAAAGATCCATTCTTTGCAAGCTTCCACACCATTTTATCAACCCCATTCCGATCAATATTAGTAGAATACAATAAAGCAAAGAAAGATTGTAAACTCTCCAACTTCTAATCCTGGATAGAATGAGTAAAATGAATATCCCAATGAATAAACCCATTCTGTCCAATCAATAAATTGCATCCTTCCTCTGAGCAATCCTATACAACATGGGGAAAGACACTCAAAGAGGAACGTCACTGCACCACATGTCATCCCAAAATGAATAAGGCAGCCACTTACCACCTCAAACAATACACTAAGAAGCTTTTATTTTTATTTTTTGAGAAGATTTAAAGAGATATCCTTTTAGAGGAAATTTGGCATTTAGCATTATTTTAACAACTATTTAATTAGTTTTCAAGTTTGCAAACTAGCATCTCGAGGCTCTGAAACTCGAGTTAGTGAAGGAACTCAAGTCTCTAAGCCTCAAGTTCAAAGTTGTGGATGAAAAAAATCCACGTGATACTCGAGTTTAGCTGAAGAAAGATCTAGGTTTGTGCGTGCTAGGTTTGTTCCTGCCGCAGGTCTTTTTCTCTATACACGCTCTATGGAACTCGAGTCTCAAAGGCTCGAGCTTCTTCATTTGAGTCTCAAAGGCTTGAGATACTAATTTGCTAAAATCTTTCGAAAATATGCCAACTAATGAAATAATTGCTAAAATAATGATTAAATGGAAAATTTGCTCTATCCTTGAAAGGTAGAAAGGATAACGTGGCTTCTTACCTGCCTTGAAACTTTGCCAATTCCAATCCCACCATAAATCCCATTACCTAAACATTCCATAATACTTAGTGCCATTATTCTATTCTAAGGCAGTCTCCTCACACCACACGTTGAGCCCACCAACTGCCTAAAAGGCCACCGGTTGATGTTGGTGATGGGCTATTTGTCAGCATTGTTTGCTCTACCCGTCACCTTGATAGGTTCAATTTGGTTGCCTAAGAAACTGTTGAGTTATGATTTTTTTCATAACATTAGTGTTGGCTTATTCCATGATAAAAAGTGTTGTAATTGCATAAATTTATTTCCTTGTATTTTTGCGGGATTTATTTGTATTGAGTTTAGTATTAAATGGTGAAGATTTGATCAAGACAGCTGAAGGTCACATGAGAAGCACATGCAGGAAGGTGAACAGTCAGGCTAGGTGTCCAGCTCAGTACAGACTATCCAAGAGGTTAACTTGCGACTTGGATTCGCAACTTGCACCAGTCGCGAGTGACCCGTGAGGTTCCCCTATTTTTACTGAAAATTGTGACTTTTCATATTCTCATCACTCATACTATATATAACCTCATTACCCACAAAAATTGGACATAGCCTATTGAGAGAAAAACCCTAAGAGAGGTTTCTACAAAACACTCAACTTATTAGAGAGAGAGCTACTCATTCTTAAAGAGAAATCTTTATAGTCTCTTCTCCTTCCCTCTCTCATTGTTATACCCATTGAAAGGAGATTTGTACCCAAACACTACCCACACCCATTCAAAGTGTTGAAAGTGTTTTTGGAGCTTGGGAAGTATTGGAAGATGCCAAGGATGGCGGATACAGTGGGCTTATTGCGAGATCCAGAAAGCTAGAGAAGACATGGTTAAGCTTAACCTTGTTGAAGCAAGAAACTTGGAGGGCTTAGGTACATCAGGTAGATTAGGCTTGGATGATCTATTGCTATTCATGTATCCCAACTAATTTTCTAGTGGATCATTTGACCGCTTGGAGGACGGTGGAAAGGTTTTTCGCCAAGTTCTTCAGTTTCCTCTTCAATAACAGGTACCGGTGTTATCTTTGTGTTTACTTCTCTCTTCCCTACTCTTTTCCTTTTAATTGCTATTGTGTTTATAATTAATTATGGTTTAGAGTGTTTTGCCAATTTGGGTATTGCTTATATTTATCATTCCGCACATCAATTGTTTGAATATAAGCTTGTGTTGGTAATTTTGTAATTGGAGGTCTAAACATTCACTAGTGTTTTCCAAACCCAGTGAACATTCAGAAACTAACCACTTACAAGGGTAAAATTTAAATTCTGAAATTTCAGAGTGTAAAATCTAAACACTCCCAAATTTTAGAGGTGTAGTTTGCAATTTAGCCAAGACTTAAAATCAAAAGTTTTGTAACTTAACTGACCATAGCATCCAAAATTTAAATCCTCACTCTCCTGTTGTAACTATCAAATTATATAAATAAAAAAAAAAAAAAAAAAAAAAAAGAGGATACAGTTTTAAATAAAAGTTAGTAAAAAAAAATGTTAAAGGTAACTTTTCACTACTTTTTAACAAATTTTTTTTTTTTAATGATTAGGCCTACCACTAACACTACTGTTGTGAACCAACCAAAAAAATCAAGAAACCATCCAAGGGACAGGAAGATGGTACCTCTCCAAGCCTTTTAAGGAGGAGACTCAAGGTTCAAACTTCCAAAATGCAATAATCTACTATACACAGAAGAATCATAGCAATCCAATTACGAAAATGTGCTTCCTCTCTTTGGAGAACTCCTATGCAAGAAAATGAGAATGAAAGAGTTGACTAAAATGAATGACTAAAGTCCTTCTTATAAACATATATGCACTAGTACTGCGGAGCCAATAGACACTCAATTTTGAAAAAGAAAATGCACAGTAAACATAAATAAATAAAATAAAAATGATGGAACCAACTTGATGCAGGTGGACAGCCTGTATGGGAAGGGGGAAGGGGGTCACAAAAACCCACTTTGGTTAAAAGAGTCATGATTCTTTAAGTTGGAGATTGTATGCTTTTTATTGTTTTCTCTATTGAACTTGTTTTGTCTAGCAACTGAGCTTGTAATCAAGATGGCCCTTGTAGATTGCTGAAGTAGTTGGTTAATATAATTATTCAATCCGGTTTCTTGGGTAAATAGAAATGAATGGACGGAATTTGACATGGAGGTAGACACCTTCCAAGAAAAAGAAAAAAGGGAAAACTGAGGAAAGAAAAGTGTGAAATATTATGACTTTGTGTGGGTGCTTTTTTTCTTAGCACACAGGCCCAAGTAGAAACAAGGATCCTGGGCCCTTTATTTGTTGTTTTGGTGGACTGGGCTTGGTTCACCGCAGCTAAATGGGGGTTGATTATGAACCAAGTTGTGCGCAAGTCACATAAATCTCCTCAAGGCAAAATGCGATTCCTCCTAAGCAATAAAAAATATCATTATAAGTGTTTTAGTGTCACAAAATGACCATTTACTCTTACAAAATAAGTAAAATAATTATTCATAATATTCACAATGAGAAACAGATTGAAATAGAGTATTTGAGACTTATCTTTTATTGTGTAAACATTTAAAAAAGTTCATTCACTTGGTACCCCGGGCGTACTGTCGTGGTATTCCGAGGCGTACTGTCATGGTTCCCAAGGTACTAGGCCTGTAAGAACCCAGAATGCTGATTCTCTGAACTACACGATCTTTCTTCATGCTTATTATGCAATGGAGTTTTGTCCTTTCCCTTACCTCTCTAGGTCCTACATAAGAACAAACTATACAACACACATATCTTCAAATAATTGTTAGTTTCTTAGATTAGGATATATATTTTAATACATATACATATATGCAAATGAATTTCATGAGAATGATTCAGCCACGAGGATCCTAGCTCAAATTCTCACAGACTTAGTGCTTTTGCACAAGACTTGGGGAATTTGGAACTCAAGTCCAAGTGGCTTTGCATGGGCATTGCCTTCCAAGCTAGTTAGGTGAGAAGGATTTTTGTGGGAGAGAGTGATATCTGATGTGTGCATGTTTTGGCATATGTTTCTTTGGAGGCTAAATGTGTCCAAGGCCCAAGTTGAAGTGAGGACTCCAATAAAAAGACTCAGCTTTTGGCTAAGTAAAAGGAAAACTAGCAAGCAAGAATATATGTATTGAACAACAAGAAAACAGCAAAGGAAAACAATGTAATAAAGAAACACACGAAATAACTGTTAAGGATCCTTAAATCAGTATGAAATATTTTATTATTTTTCTTAATTGTGAATTACAATGTGCTTATTAAGATGTGTTACAAGGTACAAATAAGCTCAAAAATTACAGACTTAGATGGTTATCTAAGCCTCTAAGGCTTGCAAAATTTGAATCCCTTTGAATCTAAGTTTATATTCTATAGTGGCTGTTATGAGATACCGAGCGCTATTTTTCTACTTTCTTTGAGTTTTTAACAGAGTTTTCTCAACGATTCTTGTTCTGATTCCCTATTGCTGAATCCCCTTTCAATGTTGGCTGTCTTCTCCTTTTATAGTGTCATTTTAGGGTTTAGGATACCACTGATTCCCCCTTTTAGCTCACTGGATACCAGAGCCCCTGTTATGCTAGCCATTTTGACAGCTGATTATTTCTCTGTTTCTCATAGTTTTCTTCTTTTAGTCTTGTTTTCCTAAAAGTCACTTGCTAACTTTCTATTCCGGGGTGTCCTTGGAGAGCTAACCTTCACCCTCTCTTCTTTTAAGGCTTTTTACCTTTTAGACTTGGCTTTTTGGCCATCCTTCTTGCTGTCATTTTTCCTAAGTGAGCAGAATCCATTCCTGTTGGGTTGAAGGTTTTCCCAGCCACTTCCCTTTATAGTTCTTCATTCTGGGTTTCTCGAGGTACCAGTCTTTTGTTCATGAATTGTCATTCTCCAAGCTTTCTGGTTCTTTGCTACACTACTGAGTGCTTGAGAAAGATATATTTGTTTTTCATTTCTTGTATTTCGTGGTACCCTTCTTGAACTGTCTCAATCTCACGTTAGCTGTGCTGCACGTCCCAAGGATCTCGAGCCTTTAGCAGCCTCTGGATATCCCGGCCCAGTTCTTTCACTGGATTTTGCTAGATTTTTAATGGCCTTTTTGCTGGAAATCTGAACATACATAGAGCCTTAATATTGATTCTTAGCTTCATGAATTGGGCCTTCTTTTATTAAGACCCATGGTCTTCCTTTACTTTTCATGAAATTGGCTTTCTTGTGAAATTTTGGTCCTCAACAGACTTATTCCTTTAATGATGAGATACTATGGAATTATGGATTACAACTTGCAAGTCTTATTGGCTAAAATAATCTTCGTACACCTAAAGGAGGTCAAGTATTGTGTGGATTTAGGTTATATATATATATATATATATATATATATATATGTTTGGAGTTTGGACACCATGGATAGTGAAGGTGTTGGTATGGGCTGTTGCCCTCAACTTCTTTAAAAGGCATGTGCAGTGTCGGTACTTCCACTCCTCTTATAACAAGAGGACCTAGATTCAATAGCATTGCATATATTAAAGAGAAATCACTTAGCCAAAGACATAACAGAATGCATCAATTGAGGAAAGACGGAAGTTTGAATTGCCCTAGGATTGGCCAATGATTCGGCAGGTTCTTTAGTATTTAACTATTTATTTATTGGCTTGGGGTAAATTACGTAAATAAACAATCAACTCAGACAAGATTTCGAAGGTAAACTATTACCTTTGTAGCTAACCATAAAATCATAGATAAAACCCACAGGTAAAATCATCTGAATGGATTCTTGATAATTTGCATTGAAAGTTGAATTTTTAAAAATTATAACTTATCTCAATAGCCTAAGGCCCTAAGCTGTTAATTAACAGAATATGTAATCTGTTAAATTTTACTTTAAGAAAAAATATTTAAAAACTATTGAATTTATTAATTTATATATTTTCAATTAACATAGCAACATGTTGTCATTACAAGGACTTGGACTTGCAAGCTGATATCCAGTATGCATATCTCAGTCAACCATGGCTCATTGAGTCATTTTCCTATTTTGAATCATCTCATTCGGTTAATTGAAGGACTGCCCATCTGGAAGCAACCAAATAGTGAATGCTATAACTTAAGTTTACTGAAGATATGGAGCAAAAACTGTCATAACTTCCCTGTAAACAGGCTTATTAAAATCCACTGCCTGCACAGAATGGAAAAAAGACCATGTAAGTAAACCAACAAGACCCCAAAATACCAATTCTAGCCATTTAAAAGAAGATACTATCTACCCACAAGCTCAACTATTTGTTCTGGAGATATCCATGACCACTTGCCAAACTCAGCTTTCTCAGTCCCATCACCCAACAGATTGATTTCTTCATCCTTCCCAGTGAATTTAAGAAGAAACCTGAAAGGGTTTGCAAGTAGTTTTACAACAAAATACTAAATGGCCTGTAGCTCTGTAAATTGTTTCTTCTTCTTATCCTCTGTTTCTGCAGTAGTAGCAGTAGCTTCTGCAGTGACTTTCCTCTTAGCTTTCTTCTCTTTAGATGAGACTTCCTTAGATTCATCTCTATTGCTTTCACAGAAGTTAAATACAAATTTACACTCACAGGCATGTACATCTATGGAGATAAATTTAATTCTAAAATTACTTGCGTATCCAAATTACTATATTCTACGTGCCCCCAACCAAAAAAATATGTAATTTTGTACCCTAGATTAGGTTATGTTAGGTTGAATACATCCAATGGTTACAAGTTGATATTTCAGTTGTCCTGGGTTTGATAAACTAATCCTCAGCTTGGTTAATTCCCTAAACTGAATCTGACCTAATCTAGACTCAGTTGCAGCCTTTCACCATATATACCACATCTAACAATGTATGGCTGTATCATTTGCTCACCACTTATGTGCTTGACCCTTCCAGTCTGATCCCCACTGATGTTTAAGCTTTTCCCTGACTTCAGGTGGGAAGTCATATGTCAACCAATAAGGTTGAAACCCAACTCAAGCTTTAACTTATTGCTAACAATGGAATTGATTAAAATAACAAGCATGAGTTGATAGACAACCGTGGAGCATTAGTCCTAAAATTACTGACAGACTTTTTTTTTTTTTACTTAGGCTACATTATTGTTTTTAGCCCACGTACAAAAAAAGAAAAGGAGGACATGGCACTTCTGCCCCTCACAAAAATAAGAACCCCAATAAACCTAGATGCCATGGCACTTCTGCCCCCCCATAAAAAACACATGCAAAGCAAAGTGGATATTAAACATTGGCATACCTTCAAAAACCATGTATTCTCTCTCTCTCTCTCTCTCTCTCTCTCTCTCTCTCTGCGAATTAAGAAAAGCAGAAACTGCAGAATGGTAGATCATCAAATCAATTTTGATTTCAAGGTTGGAAGTTCTTAGCACTTCTCAAGTAAATACAAACTATTGTAATAAATTTTGGTTCAAAAATAAGGTAGAACCTCTAGGTATTTAAGTATAAGGATATATCTGCAATATTTTTGCTTCTGAATTTAGTTTTGTGTAACTCATGTGTCAAGGTAGGGTTAGATTTATCAGTTCTGTGGTCAGAAGGCAGTATGTTGATGTTGACAAAACATGGACGCCAAGTTTGGTTGGCCATCATCTGTAAAAGTTATGGATTTACATAATCTTAAAGAAATGAATGAAGAAAACATGGGAAAACCAGCTACTTGATTGATGTGTGATGGCCAAGAACCCTAGTTCATGTTCAACTCATCTCTCCTATAGTCCTCAATTGTCCAGTTTTCTATTTTGATTAATGGGGCGCCAGCTGATTTTTTTGGGAGCACGAGAGGCCTAAGACAAGGAGACCCGCTATCTCCAATGTTGTTTTTGGTTATGATGGAGGTCTTAAGTAGGATGTTGAAAAGAGTTGAAGGTGCTGGCTTGATCAAGGCTTTTCAAGCTGTAGGCAGACGAGGTGTAGGGGAATGTGTCTCGCATCTTCTGTTTGCGGATGATACTATTCTATTCTGTGATGCGGATGTGGAGCAGATCCTTCATGTGCGGATGCTTCTCCTTTGTTTCCAGGCTGTGACAGGTTTGAAGGTTAATGTCTTGAAGAGCGAGTTGGTTCCTATAGGGGAGGTTAACAATATTCATGCCTTGGCAGAGATTCTGGGCTGTCGGATTGGGTCTTTGCCTATGACCTATCTTGGTATGCCGTTGGGGGCTTCCCATAAGTCCCCTTCTATTTGGAATCCTATCTTGGAAAAATTAATTGGAAATTGGCCGAGTGGAAGAAGTTGTATTTGTCAAAAGGTGGTAGATTGACGCTGCTTAAGAGTACGCTTTCTAACCTTCCTACCTACTATTTATCCCTTTTTACCATCCCTTCGCATGTGGCTAATAAGATTGAGAAGATTCAGAGGGACTTCTTGTGGGGGGATTCGAAGGTTCATTTGGTGGGGTGGGATAAGGTGTGTGCTCCTAAGGCTAATGGTGGTTTGGGAATAAGGAAGTTAACTACGTTTAATAAAGCTTTACTAGGAAAATGGTTATGGCGGTTTGGGGTTGAGGAAACTCGTCTTTGGAGGAGGGTGGTAGCTTTGAAGTTTGGGGAAGAGTGGGGGGGTTGGTCTTCCAAACTGGGCAGGGGTGTTCATGGGTGTGGTTTATGGAGAAGTATCCGAAAAGGTTGGGAGGTGTTTAGCAAACACATTCGGTTTGAGGTAGGGGTAGGGGATAGAGTGAAGTTTTGGACGGACCAGTGGTGTGGGGACTCACCACTCCATCTATCCTTCCCGGTAGTGTATGGGATTGCTACTAATAGAGAGGCATCTGTGGCCTCGTCTCTCGAACGGCTGGGGACCGAGGCTTGGAGAAACTGGAAGGTTCTTTTACTTAGAAATCCAAATGACTGGGAGACGGGTGTTGTGGATGAATTCCTTCAAACCCTGGGTTCTAATTTACCTCATTCTGAGCAAGGAGACCGCATGATTTGGAAATTGTCGAAGAAGGGGGTTTTTGACATCCACTCGTTCTACGATAAGCTCCAAAGTTCCCTGCCTATTATCTTTCCTTGGAAAGGTATTTGGAAGGCTAAGGCTCCTACGCATGCCTCTTTCTTTGTTTGGACTGCAACTTGGGAGAAGATTCTTACAGGGGATATTCTGCGGTGTAGAGGCTTCGATTTTGTTGGTTGGTGCATTTTGTGCCGTTGTAATGGGGAGACGGTGAATCATTTGCTTCTCCATTGTGAAAAAGCTTATCAGTTGTGGAGCTTGGTTTTTAGATCTTTTGGGATTTCTTGGGTCTTGCCAAGATCGGTTGCAGCTACGCTTTTCGGTTGGTGGAATTAGTTTGGAAAGCACTCTTCTAGCGTTTGGAATCTAGCTCCGTTGTGCCTAATGTGGTGTATTTGGAGGGAACGAAATTGGCGTACTTTTAAGGACAGGGACAAATCCAATGACCAGTTGCTCGCTTATTTTAGTGGCTCTCTTTTTTATTAGTCTAGGGCTTGGGGACTCACCTCTAGTGATTCTATCCCTATGTTCCTTAGTTCTCTTCTTTGTAATTAGTTCTTTGTTGTTTCCGTTTGTTTTCTTGTTTTTTCTTTTTCTTCTCTCTTTTTGTTTGTTTCCTTCTCTGTATTCTCTATTCTGCCTTATGTTTTCATGAGGTAGCTTCTTGAATATATATCTTTCTTACTTATCAAAAAAAAAAAAAAAAAAAAACTTTCCTTTTTTCTTTCTATGCACGTGTAGGTGTATTCCAACCCCAATTACAAACAAAAATGTGACATTTTAGCCATTTTTCATAATGCTTGACCAAAGTCACCAAACCAGTCATTATATGCAGCTTGGTAAGATTGACGTGGGACAGAGGTGGTGATACCAAATCTAATGTAGGAGTTTCTGGAAAGCATTTGTTGTAGTGTTGAGGAAGACCTAGGATTAGGGTTTTAAAGTGGAAAAAAAAAAGAGAGAGATTAGATTAAGCTTTACTTACAGAGTAACATAACGAGTATGCTCTGAAGCTCAAAATAGGTGATTTATTAAAGATCAGATCTGATATGGGGCAGCAAACAGTAAATCAGAACTCTACTAGATCTAGTTTTGTGAGCTTGGAGGCTAATAAAAGGTGGACTGTGCTAGGCTTTTAACTATAATCTATAAAGTTCAGGGTTCTAAGAGCGAGGAATCGAGGTCTGGTTACAAGGTTTAAACTTTCAAGTTGCTGAAAATTAAAGAGAAAAGCTTCTAGGTATCAAAGCTAGTTTTCCTAAGCATCAAGCTTAGGGTGTCCTTGGCATCACACCTCATAGAAGAAGGGTTGCATCACGTAAACTTCAAAGCATACTTGCTACAATATTCTCATACAACTTGTTCTGTCCATTGAATGAATACTGTAACATCAATATATGTAGCCAACTAAACCTAACCCTATCAGACTCTTGGCTTGACTACTAATTCCAAGCTATTAGAACCCACAAATAAAGCCTAACAACATATGAAAACCCATAAAAGACCCAATCGACGAAAAGTTCAGCCCATACCCTAAAACCTGAAAATTACAAAACACCCTAGACTTTTTTATATTAAAAAATAACACTAAATTATACTAACCAATAACTTTCTATTGTAAAGAAACACCCAAATACAACTCAATAATATCTAATGTAGCCTAAAGGAGTGTGCTCCTTAAGGCCCTTAGACTATAATATCTAATGTAGACTATATTTTTGAAGAATTTTGATCTATATATTGCTCTTTCAAAGATATTGGATCAATCTCTCACAGTCCACAGACACAGAAATACACAACTAAGCCTTAAGCCCTACTAATTGGAAATGGCTATATGAGTGATGTAGGACAACCACACTAAGAATAGAACAAAAAGATAAACCCTAGGAATCAGCACCTAAGGGCTGCTTGGAGTCAGCACCAAGCAAAACTGAAGTCGGCACCAGTGAAAGAAAACACATGTTTTTTTAATAATTCTCAAAAGCTGTCTTACAATAATCAGAAAAAGTACTTAAATAGCTAACAATAAAAATGCATAAAGAAACCCTAATTATTAAATGCTTGGGCTTGCTTAATCTCAAGCCCAATAACTAATAGGCTCCATCCATAAGGCCACAGGTTGGGCCATCTTTTTTTTGCTCTTCCTCCTATATGTGTGTGTAATTGGAGGCTTATACCTCGTGTCCGCACCAACTTCCCCCGGGTGAGAAGAACTCGACCTCGTCGAGTGGAAATCGGAAGAGCTTTGATAGTACTCCAGCAAGTCAGGATCCAGTCGCTGTAGCTTATCTCGAGTAATCCATGTGCAATCAAAATCTGGTCACCCTCGCCACCGAACTAGGAAACAGTGAACTCCTCCATCCCTGGTAGAAACAATCTGCTTATCTAAAATAGCATCAATAGATTCTTTATGTGCATAGGGCAGATTTAAGGGTAAAGGGGTGGGAATAGGGGCATCAATAGGATTAGGCAAAGACTCATCAAAAGGGGTATCAGGAATAACTGTGGGGCTTTTATAAGCAACTAGATCCTCAATATTAAAGGAGGGGCTAATACCATAATCATGAGGAAGGTCAATAACATATGCATTTGGACCCATTCGTTTCAATACCTTGAATGGTCCAGCACTACGAGCCTGCAATTTCTTAACGGTCCCAGAGGGAAACCGTTCAGGTCAAATCCGAATCATGACATAATCCCCTACCTGAAACTCTGCATGATGTCAATGAGTGTCAGCATGAATTTTGTATTGAGAATTACTTGCCTGAATTTTTTTGCAAATCTCATTATGCAAATCATGAATATGTCGTGCAAATGCCTCAGCAAACTCAGAAATCCTAACATGTGGGGATATGGGCAAAAGATTTAAGGGCTTCCTAGGTGTATATTCATGCACAACCTCAAAAGGACTAGCACCTATAGACCTATTGATAGAGCTATTATATGCAAGTTAGGCTACAAGAAGAATTGAATCCCAATTCCGATTGGCGTCACCCACTAGACACCGAAGGAGGTTGCCTAGACTATGATTAACCACCCCAGCTTGACCATCAATTTGAGTATGAAATGCCGTGGAAAATTTCAATTTGGTGCCCACTAAATGCCACAAGGTCTTCCAAAAATAACTCATGAAGCGAATATCCCTATTAGACACTATGGTTTTGGGAAGACCATAAAGTTTGACAATCTCATCAAAGTAGAGCTTTGCAATCTTAGAAGCATCAAAGGTTTTAGAACATGGTAGGAAATGAGCCATCTTAGAGAAGCGATCAACAACTACTAGAATGGAATCATGCTTCCTAAAGGTGCGGGGAAAAACTAACACAAAGTCCATACTCACATCCTACCACGGGCGATCTGGCACAGATAGAGGTGTGTACAGGCCAATGTTTTGCTTGCGATGTTTGGCTAGTTAACATATACGACACTGACCAACTATCTTGGCAATGCCTCTCTTAAGACTAGGCCAATAAAATTGACGTTCCACTTCCTCAATTGTCTTGTCTCGGCCAAAATGACCTACAAGGCCTCCCGCATGTATCTCCTAAACTAGGAAATCTCTCACTGAAGACCGAGGGATACATAACTTGTTGGCTTTGAACAAGTAACCATCTTGAAGGGTATAATCATCCAGGATTGGCCATGAGACATTACTTAGGCTAGTGTAGAGCTCCCCAAAATCTGGGCATGACTCATAATCATCCTTGAGTCATTCAAACCCAGTAACCTTAACACTCATGATGGATAGCAAGGACACCCTTCGACTTAATGCATCAGCAGCCTTATTCTTAACTCCCGCCCTATGTTTCACCACAAAGTAGTAGCGTTGCAGAAATTCAACCCAACTACCGTGCCTAAAATTCAGCTTCTTTTGGGAGTGGAGATAGCGTAAAGCTTCATGATCAGAGTAGATAACAAATTCTCGAAACAACAGGTAATTGCACCAATGCCAAAGAGCTCAAACAATGGCATAAAACTCTTTGTCATATGTGGAGTACTTTTACTTAGCATCATTCAACTTCTCACTGAAATAAGCAATTGGGTGGCGCTCTTGACTAAGCACTCCCCCTATACCAATACCTGAGGCATCACATTTCACTTCAAAAGACTTGGTAAAATCAGGAAGACGCATGACAGGTGCCTCAATCATCTTTTGCTTTACCTCATTGAAAGCCTTAGCAGCAGCTTTAGTCCAAACAAACTCCCCTTGTTTCATGCAGTCAATGATGGGGACATAATGGTACTAAACCCCTTGATAAATCGGTGATAAAACGAAGCAAACCCATGAAAGCTTCGAATTTCATGGATATTTTTGGGCTCGGGCCACTCCATTATCGCTTGAACCTTTTGGGGGTCGGCAGAAACTCCCTCAGAGAGTACTATGAAACCTAGGAAGACGACTCTATCGGTGAAGAAAGAGCACTTCTTGAGGTTGCCATATAAACTCTCCTTCCTAAGGATAGTACAAACTTGAGTTAGGTGGTCTAAGTGTCGCTCCCTAGACTTACTATAGATGAGGATGTCATCAAAGTACACAACCAAGAATTTCCCCATAAAAGGCTTAAGCACTTGAGTCATCACTCTCATAAAGGTACTAGGAGCATTGGACAATCCAAAAGGCATTACCATCCACTCATATAAACCATCCTTCGTCTTGAAGGCAGTTTTCCACTCATCACCAAAACGAACCCTAATTTGATGATAACCGCTTTTCAGGTCTATCTTGGAGAAGATCGTTGCTCCAGCCATCATATCCAACATGTCATCCAACTGAGGGATAAGAAAACGATATTTCACAGTGATCTTGTTGATGGCACAACTATCAACACACATCCTCCAAGTTCCATCTTTCTTTGGAGTTAAGAGTGCAGGAATTGCACAAGGACTCATGCTTTCACGAACAAAACCCTTCCTAAGTAATTCTTCTACTTGCCTTTGCAACTCGGCATGCTCTGCAGGGCTCATCCTATAGTGAGGCAAGTTAGGTAGGGTCACTCCGGGTACAAAATCTATGGCGTGTTGTATGTCACGCATGGGCGGTAAATGATCGGGGAGTTCCTCAGGGAAAACATCCTTAAATTCCTGGATCACTGACTTCACTTCTTCAGGTTGCTCCTCACTGGTCTTTACATGAAGTTCCCTAGCAACTAAGACAAACACAATAGATTCTTGAATTGCTACCCTTTCAAATGCCTTTGGACTTATGATGCTTAGGCCCTTCGCCTTTGGTGCTTCTGTCTTCTTGATCATGTCAATTGGCTTGGGTTTCAAAGGATTGAGCATAATCTTCTTACCTTCAAACATAAATGAGCAAGAATTGGATCGCCCATGAAGAGTGATATCCAAATCATAAAGCCAAGATCTACCTAAGATGATATGCCCTACATCCATGGGAATTACATCACACCATATTTCAACCTTGTAGGTGAGGAATTGAAATGGGACAACACATCTTTCTTTTATGGCTATGGAGGAAGTATCCACCCATGAAACTTTATATGGGTTAGGGTGTGGGGTCAATTTCAAGCCTAGGCGGGAAACAACGCTAGAAGACATTGCATTAATGCAACTTCCACTATCTATGATAACCTTGCAAGTTTTGTCTCCACACTTAGTGTAAGTTTGAAAGATGGCACTCCTTCACCAATCATTAGTGTCTTTTTGCTCTGCCAAAGCACACCTTACCACATTCACTCTAGGGACACCAAAGTTCTTAAAGTCATCAACCTGGGGAGAAATGGCTCTGATGCATGCGAGGTAGCTAGGTTCATCTTCCCATTCTGCTTCAACATCTTGGGTTTCTTCAACATTTGGATCATACACCAACTCCTCAACATCTTCTACCTTTTCATCATCCTCTTGAATGACAAGGGTCCTAGAGGGACATCTAACTGCGATGTGTCTAACCCCATTGCATTTGAAGCATTGGAGGCGAGAGCCTAATCTTGAAGGCTCATTGACCACACCTTTTCCCTTGTCCTCTTTTTCTATTGGGGTGCTATTGGGGTTGACCTTAGGGGTTAAGGCAAGTCTAGGTTTGCTACCAAAAGGTTGAGGGTTGGCGGGAACACTTCGGAGCTCAAAACGTTGCCAAAAGATAGATTTGGATGCTAATTCACAATTCCTAACAAGGTCATATGCTTCTCTTAAGGTAGTGACTCCTTGGGTGATAATCTCGCCTAGTAGGTTAGCATTTAAACCTTTCTTGAACCTATTGAGTGTGACAACCTCTTCCTCGACTATTTGAATTCACCTCTTGAACTCCTTGAACTTCTTTATATATTCAACCACAGGAGCAGTGCCTTGCTTTAGGCGATCCGATTCCTCAAGGAGGGAGCTCCTATAAGTTGGAGGAAGATAATTCCTTGAGAGTGTACCCTTCATCTCAAGCCAATTAGTAATGGGGGGCTCATGCTGTCGCCTAAGGGTATCCTCAAGGTCTTCCCAAAAAAGGTCGGCTCTTCCAATTAACTTCATCCTGGCAGGCATACCTCACTTTCTTATTCTCAACCCAATGGTAATAGTCAAAGAATTTATCCATCTGACGTAAACAATCAGTGAATACCCATGGGTCTAGGCAGCCATCAAAGGTGGGTGCTTCTATCTTTTCCTTGAACATCCTATCATCATAATCCCTAAGGTTATTGTGATTATAGTGATCATGTTCAAAGTTTGAAGCCCTATTAAAGTAACCGTGGTTATTTTGCCTAAGCATGTTACCTCCTTCATGGTTAATGGTCTCTCTTTGAGATGCTTTAATTTGCTCAACCCTATCTAGTAGATTATGGACACTTTTTGCTAGGTCTTCTATGGTTTGCTCCAAGGAGGGCCTAGGCTCGGAAGTGGATTGATGTTCAGAGTTTGACATGATGCGACCACTACGTAGATGCATGCACACTATATTTATGAATGCAATTGAGATTCACAAAAGTTCAAGTAACCAATTCTCAATGTAAAATTAAGGTCAAACAAGAATGCATGTAGAGATTAGATCAATGAATCAAATGAGTAAATTGCAGTCAAGTAGTGACAATGTTTACAATATTGAGAGATAGCCCAAATAAAAGTCAAATTCCAATAAGCTCCACAATTAATAATGAGAATCAGATATTTCAAAGATTTTTTTTTTTTTTTTTGGAATTTTAGAATGGGTACTGAAAGAAAGCACAAATAATAAAATAGCTAACTTGAGCACAAAATGGGTAGGCCAGTGGGGTATGGTGGGATATGCACATAAAAAATATAAAGATAATATCTTTCAATGAGACAAAATAGAATACACAAAAAAGAGAGTAAGAATCGTACCCTTGTCAGTGGCCAACTTATTGCACTTGGTTCCTCACTTGAATGGGTCTAATTGGACAAAATGGATCTGTGAAAAAAACAACTTAAGGGCCCATACGTGCAATGGGCTGGCAGCAACAACACTTTATTTCTTTTCCTCTTTCCTTTTTTTTTTTTTTTTTTTTTTTTTTTTGCAAAATAATAAAATTACACTGCTGTGATGGACTTAAAAAGCTACAGACTTTAAAATAAATTCAAACGACAGACTTTAATAAGGAACTCTAACTACACTCTAAAGGAAAAAACACAGAAACTAAAAGAGACAACGTAATCAGCTTGGCGATGGACGGCGGTGCTAGTGGTCGACGACTGCAGTGGCACAAGATGGGGAAGACTGCGGCGGAGTGGCAGCTGCCTGTCTCGGGTCTTGCATCGATGGTGGCTGACGTCCTTAGCTGCGGTGGTCAGGGGAGAAGATGGCGTCGGCGGCAGTGGCTGATGGGTCTACAGCTGGTGGCTGATGGGCTACGGCGGCTGAGGGTTGATTTGTGGGTCTCGGCTGGTGGCTGATGGCTTGTGTGGGTTTTTTTTTTTTTTTTTTTTGGTTTCTAGGTTGTGGGTTCTATGATCAGAGGTGGGCACGGATGGTGGTCACCTGTTTGGGAGGCATTCCTGGCTTCTCTGTTGGCTTGGGGGTGAAAAACTCATATGGGGCTGCGGGGTATATACAGATTGCCGGGGCTGGTTTGGGCTTGTTCAAGATCTCATGGGGCAAAAACTTGAAAGGTATTGTCATATTTGGCTGGCTTGCTCTTTTGATGGTTTTTACTTTCAATTGGTTGTTTATGGTTGTGTTGTATGGACCAAAAGTCTACTCTGATACCAAAACTGACGTAGGACAACCACACTAACAATAGAACAAAAAGATAAACCCTAGGAGTCAGCACCAAGCAAAACTGGAGTCGGCACCAGTGAAAGAAAACACACGTTTTTTTAATAATTCTCAAAAGCTGTCTTACAATAATCATAAAAAGTGCTTAAATAGCTAACAATAAAAATGCCTAAAGAAACCCTAATTATTAAATGCTCGGACTTGCTTAATCTCAAGCCCAATAACTAATAGGCTCATAAGGCCACAGGTTGGGCCGTCTTCTTTTTGCTCTTCCTCCTATATGTGCGTGTAATTGAGGGCTTGTACCTTGTGTCCGCACCATGAGTCCTCTTTTGCTGTTCAACTCTATATAGGGTGCACAAACACTTCCGGGATAGATGATTGAGTATAACTTGCCAAGATATAGTGTCAAGTAGTAAAGATTCTAAACAGAAATATATCAATTTCCTTTTAAATTTTTAATAAAAAAGCAATTAAGTTCTCTGCGTTTCAGCTAAAGGCAACCATGTCCTTTCACATGCATTGTTGAGTATACAAGAGGAGAAGATTTTTTGGTTTTTCCCTTTTGTGGTGTGTGTTGGGGGAAGCAATTAAGTTCTTTGCATTTCAGCCAAAGGCAACCATGTTCTTTCGCATGCTTTGTTGAGTATACAAGAAAAGAAGATTTTTCGGTGGGGGAGGAGGAGGAGTAAGGTATTGAAGGATCTGAATCGAAGGAGATCAGTCATGCCAAAGCAATCATAATACCATATGGAGGAGTTTTTAAAATAATAATAATAATAATAATAATAATAATAATAATTTAAAAAAAAAAAAACTAAAAGAGGTTAAATCAGATACTTTGCCAGAAAATGAAGATTGGTTTAGGAATAGCTATGTCTTCCTATTTTAATTATCCTCCATCAAAGCTGATTAGTTTCTTAAAATGGTAAATCCTAAGCATAAAAGACATTCAATTCAGATCTCCAAAGGAAAGCTTCAACAGCTTTATTAAGAAATTTCTATTGCAGTCTCACACTTTCCTCAAGCAAAACGCAGTCTATAAGCATCCCAAAAAATGGTAATTTAAGGAAGAAAAGTCCATAATTCATACCTCTACAATAACTTCCGCTGATGGCTGCACTTCTAGGATCTTCACCCTCATTGACACCACCCTATTAAATTAAAATTTACAAAATACAAATAATTTTTTTGATAAGTAATAAGAATTCATATATAATAAAAATAGAGACACCCAAGCACACAGGAAGTATACAGGGGTGAACAAGTCAAGAACGAAAATTACAAAAGTCAAGTAAATCCAAAATAGAAAAAGGATGGTTTCTCCACACAGAGAACCATTCAAGTAAGGTTCGGATGAAAAGAATTATATCATGAACAGAAGGAAATACAAGTTTAGTAAAAACTACTATAACTTTTACTATAAATTCTAGTTCAACTACCACAATCCCAAATCATTAAAATCTTAATGGTTAAAATTATGATCCTTTTCTCCCATCACATATTCAATGGAAGATGGACTGAGAAGTTTCATTTTTTATTTCAGATCTCCAAAATTACTATAAATAACTGCAAACAGGCTCACTTCATTCCAGAAAACACTTATGTATTCCCAGTTGTTAATAGACCCAATGGCAAATGCCTTGCAGTGGTTGCTTAAATCAAGCAATGAAAATTGGAGATATAGCCTCAAGAGATTATCAAAGTGCATGCAACAGCCCCAAATTTCCAATAATTGTGCAGTTCTAAAATTCTAATACCAACCTAGCACGAAGTTCAAGAAACCAAAAGAACAACTACCACCCACTACAAAATCACTAAACAAGTTTATAATGAATTATGAAAAAAAAATTATTAAATAAATATATAATACGACACAAACAGTTTTAGAAATTTGCAGTTACAAAATGTAAAAGAACTAACTAAATTGCATATGAAATGCATTAGAAATTTCAAAAGTAGAATCCTAATAATCATGTCTAAAAGTTCATTCTCAAGCATAAAATTCTATATTACTATTATCATTTGAACGGTTCTGAATGGAGAGATAAGAGCAGAGAAGAGAAGCACTGAGGTGAGGGTCCCTGCATGTAGATGAAATTTTGAATTTTTTGTCACTTATCAAAAAAATTACAAAAGCAAGTATGTCCCTTACATAAATGCAATTCCACAAAATTGAATTAATAAGTAATTACAAATTAAAAAAATGACGAACTCATCAACTTTCTCTATGATCCCAATCAGTATACAGTTAATAACATGTGGATGCTATTAACATTTTGGACAGACTATGGTGATAATTATATGCAAGCTTGTTCCTGACAAGAAGATGTCTTTAAAATCTTATTAAATTGCATTTGGGTACTAGAATATACTTCATATTTGGCACTTCTTTTATAAAAAGAAATAAACAGTGGTTTTTTGGATCTGTAAGTAGTAGCATATCTTAACATTTTCAATTAAATATGGTAAACTCTTTCTAACTTCTACATTCCCCTTTTATGACTTTGAATCTTTTATCATCAGAAAACCCTTCATTTCAATTCCCTAGATTTCCTATTTCAATAAATCAGAGTCCAAATGCCAGCCCCATATTTGGATTCAAATACAAAAATGCCACAGTTACATGCTCAGAGCAGACTTTTTTTCCTTAACAAGTTACATGCTGAGATAAAATAAAAAATAAAATTAGCTTTCTACATACAAACACCATCATAGTCTCCACAATAAATTTTGCTTTACAGTTCAAAATATTGTGGTTGGGACGTAAAATTGGGATTCCTTTTGTTAACACGATATCGACACACACATTGTATTTAGCATTCCTTCTTCATTGTGCGTCAATATCATTGTATCACTCAACTCAAGTCACCAACTCCTCTCACAAGAAAGATTTGAAATAGTGGTTCCATTTGTTTCAATCGAAAACATATCAAACTAAAACAATTCCAATCAGAATAAAATAAAACATGCTGATTGAAGAGACGTCATTCATCAACAAAGTCTTACTAAGTTACTTTCTTTCCCAGAAACCCATTTATCCAAAAAAAATAAAAATAAAAATTTTAAAAGAAAACTTGTAAATAAAATAGGTCCATAAAATACAAGTGGGTACCTGTGTACTATTTCTTATGTTATTTTTAATATCATAAAATAATCACAACAAGCAAACATAGCAATTTAGTTTCAAAAGCAATCAAATTACAACACCTCAATATAAAACTCAATAAGAAAAGAAAAATTACCTAGGGCATTTGCCAAGCACTGGGTATATCCAACCTTGAAGCTGCAAAAAGCAATTTTGCGAGAGTGGCAGTGGCAGGGACTTGAATTTAGGGGAAGTAGAGATAAAGAATCGGCAGCATAATAAAATTGCCATTTCATTTCAGGAGCCGTGCGCCCCCTCGCTTTCTAAGCTCATCCCATTGCTGTCCTGTCAACATTGTACAGTTCCTATTTTTACCCCCAAAAAAGACCAGGAAAGGTTAACTCTATTAAAAGAATTTTTTTTTTTTTTATATTTTTAGAAATATAACAACATTTAAAAAAATATATATTTGAAAAGAAAAGAGTAATAATTTTTCAGTAGTTTTTTATATTTCTTATCAAAGAGTAATTATAACTTTCCTAAAACATTTTATTAACAAATAAACTAATGTACCCGTTAACCCAACCTTAAAAAAAAAAAAAAAATTTAAAAAAATCTCACTATATTCTAGTATATTTACTTGATATAGGTTAGTTTTTTGGTATTAAAAAAATAGTAAAGTTTAGTTACAACATTAGTTGTGACTTAATGTTATAACTTTACTTAATATCACCAACATTACTATTGAAAGTTCAATTTGTGTGTAAAACACCAATGAACGTTTACACTCTCAAATACAAAATTACCAACACAAGCTTATACACAAACAATATAAGTGCGGAAAGATGAATATAAGCTAAATCCAAATTGGTAAAACACTCCAAACCGAAATTAATCACAACCACAACCATAATCAAAAGGTAAAGAGAAAGGGAAGAGAGATGTAAATACAAAACACGACAATGCATTATCGAAGAGGAAACCGAAGTACTCGACAAAAAACCTTTTTGCCACCCTCCAAGCAGTCAATAATCCACTAGAGAATAAAGTTGGAATACATGAATAGCAGAAGACCTTCCAAGCCTAATCTATCTAGTGCACCTAAGCCCTCTAAGCTTCTTGCTCCAACTGGGTTACGTTGAACCTTGTCTTCTCTAACTTACTGGATCCCGCAATAGCCCATTGCATCAACCAAATGAATTGGTCCATTCTAAACTGCTTCCTAAGTACCAAAATACCTCCTCATTGATATGGGTTATGGTGAGATAAGGATCTAGCTAAATGTACCTCTCAATGATATGTCAATGGAGAGGGTGAAAATATAGGAATTTGGAGAATCAAAAAATGGAGATTGTGGATTAGTCAATCTTGTTTTTTCTGTAGGGTTTCTCTCTTAAAATTCTCTCTAAAAGCTCTCTATATTTCGTGACTATAAGGGTATTTATAGCGGTTTGTATGAGGAATGTGAAAATTCAGGTTTCAATCAAACAAGGTATTCTGGCGACTCAAGCTCGCGACTAGAACAAGTTGCGAGTTTGAGTTGCGAGCTAACTGCCTGGCTGGACTGAAAGTTTTGTCCTGTAGTACTCCAGCGGTTGTGACCCTTTAGCTCCCCCTGCATGCTTCTGACGACTTGCCAGTCGCAAGATCCAGTCACAAGACTCTTTTGAATTGTACACTTTTTGAGATTTCTTCAATCAAGTCATACACAATTAGTATTAAGTCAAGTGGTCTATCTCAATTATAGAAATGAACATATATGACCTCCCACAAGAAAATGATTACATATCTTTGAAACTTTTTATTTAGCTTCTTTACAATTCATAACATTTGATCATTTTTTATCTTTACATCTCTTTTGAGATCGATGCCTGAAATTTTTGATATTTCAAATTGAAAAACAAGCCTTTGACTTTTGGGCATTATACATTTTCAATACAAGTCGCTTTCCCTTTTTCCTAGTCAAATACTAGTTTATGCGACGGTTTTTGCAGCTCATTATCTCTTTTCGAGATTTGACATTGATTGAGCTCTTAAGCAACAAAAAAAAAAAAAAAAAAAAATGGGAAGAGATATAGGCACAAGTCTACGCATGTATCAAAACCAATAAGACTATTGACTAATCATTCATGACAAGCTTGAAGATCGATTTACAACAATCACACATAGATGTCAAGATTTTTCGGCTACTTTACAATTCATAACATTTGATCATTTTTTATCTTTACATCTCTTCTGAGATCGATGCCTGAAATTTTTGATATTTCAAATTGATAAACAAGCTTTTGACTTTTGGGCATTATACATTTTCAATACAAGTCGCTTTCCCTTTTTCCTAGTCAAATACTAATTTATGCGACAACTTTTGCAACTCATTATCTCTTTTCGAGATTTGACATTGATTGAGTTCTTAAGCAAAAAAAAAAAAAAAAAAAAGTGGGAAGAGATATAGGCACAAGTCTACGCATGTATCAAAACCAATAAGACTATTGACTAATCATTCATGATAAGCTTGAAGATCGATTTACAACAATCACACATAGATGTCAAGATTTTTCCTACAAAGATAGATGTGCATACATAACAAACTAAACTTATAAATGCACTAAGCCATTTGTATGAAGGTACTAGGGCAAACACACATGTGATATGTGCAGAGGTGGAGCCAAGGGGGGGCGAGAGGGGGCAAGTGCCCCCCCTGACTCCTCCAAAAATATTCCATATGTACTACTATTAGGAAATTTTTAAAATGCTTTACCCTCCTTGATGCAGAAATTAAACACAAATCAGGAAAAAAGCTTCCTAGCCCTGTTGAAATAGAGGGAAAATGACAAGCTTACCTAATGCCCAATAAGTCAATGACCCCGTGCAAGGAAAAAAAATAGGAAACAAGGAAAAATTTTCCTGACACAAGCAAAAATAAATGGAAGAATTTCCCCTAGGCACAATAACACACACCAAGAGCTTTGACTTGTTAGCTGTTAGCTTTTAATTATCATGCACTTAAGCTTAGCATAATAATAATGCATTTTAGTGTCTTTCTTATGACATTTCAATTGATAGTCCTATATTTTACACTTTTTTTATTTTTGGTCCTCAATTTCTTGACATTTTAGTTTTAAATTGTGGGTTTATGCTATGAACTAAAATTTTAATTATTTTGAAAAATAAATAGAAAGTCGAACTTTTCCTATAGTTTCAAAAACAATCAAGAAAAGATAGTGAGATGTGTATACAACTTTGCAAGTAAATTGCTATATTTTAAATATTTTTCAAATTAATTTATTTCCACAATTTACTTTATAGTATTAACATAAATGTCTAACTATAGTTTGCGTATAATTAGTTTTTGTATGACACTTATAGTTGTTTTTATAATTTTTTTTTAATATTGACTTCTAATCTTGTCCCCCCCCCCCCCTGAATTGAAATCCTAGCTCCGCCACTGGATATGTGCTCAAATATATACGATCAAACTTTTTGAATTTTTTACTTTTTATGTGGTTTTAGATTTTATACTCGCACAAAACTAAAACATAAAAGTAAAATAAAAAACAAAAGCAATGCATACAAATAAATGCAAGATGCACAAATGCACAAATGCGTGAATATATAGCATCTAATGCATGAAGGGTCTTACAAAAATTGATAGAATTAGATCAAGGACCAAAAGAGGAAAAGCTCAACCATAGGAACCTTTCCTCATCCAAACTGAATAATTGTTTGGAATGAGTGTCTCATGAGAAGTGAGACGAGGGTTGGAAAAATGAGAACCGGAGATGCACATAGACAAGGAGGTAAGAATATCAAAAACTTTCTTCAACAACTTACTATTTTCCCCCAAACCCAGTTTTGTTTTCATGGTACAACTTCCAAGAAGCTCAACCTTTTCTTTTCTTTTGATTTTTGTAAGAGCATAGAGCAATGAGATCTTAGATGACCAAAAGCACCACAATGGTGACAAACAATGTGCTTAGGTCCACTAGGCTTTTTGGGAAGGGATCTAGCAATATGGTTTTGTTCTCTCTTCAACTTAGGTCATTGAGGTCTTATATGACCAATCACACCACAATAGTGGCAAGTTGGAACAAACTTAGATCCATCCAAAACCTTAGGTTGAGACCTAAATGGAGGCTTTGGCTTAAGAGCCTTTCTCTCCACCTTTTGATTTCTTTTGTGTGGAGGAATGTACACCGATTTGCCCTTAGAGGTAGAACATACATTAGGCACAAAATCGGGTACCACAACATGATTGCAACAAATATTTTCATCATTTTTAGCAATACGTTTAGCAATCGAACACTTGGCATGCATCTTAACAAATTCATTTTCACATTTTAGATCATCAACTAGTTTGTTAGACAAAACAAGTTTAGCATCCAAGTCCATATTCAAACATTCAAACTCTTTCAACTTTTCAAGAGAATTTTCAGCAAGCTTCTTATACTTTTCAATCAATTTATTGGATTCATTGAGCTTAGTAATCAAATTATCCCTTTCAAAAATAAGCTTGCTCAAATTCTCATGAAACTTCTTTGCCTTTTTCTTCAAGAGTTTGACATTTGGAATATTAACAACACCCATAGATTTATGTCATCACAATTATGAGGATTAACACTCATAGAAGTATTTTCACAAACACATAGCATGTTACACTCAACAACATCCATAGAAGCATATAAAACACTATCCATGGCAAAACACACAAGAGGTCAAGGATCACACTTAGATAATGAAACCAATACAAGTGTACCCACTCTGATACCAATTGAAAGTTCAATTAGTGTGTAACGTTTAGACCCCTAAATACAAAATTACCAATACAAGCTTATACACAAACAATATAAGTGCGGAAAGATGAATATAAGCTAAATCCAAATTGGTAAAACACTCCAAACCGAAATTAATCATAACCACAGCAGTAATCAAAAGGTAAAGAGTAAGGGAAGAAAGATGCAAATACAAAGATAATAAGGCGATGTGTTATCGAAGAGAAAACCGAAGTACTTGACGAAAAACCTCTCCGCCGCCCTCCAAGTGGTCAATAATCCACTAGAGAATAAAGTTGGGATACATAAATAGCAGAAAACCCTCCAAGCCTAATCTACCCCGTGCACCTAAGCCTTTCAAGCTTCTTGCTTCAACAGGGTTATGCCGAATCTTGTCTTCTCTAGCTTACCGGATCCCGCAATAGCCCATTGCATCAACCAAATGAATTGGTCCCTTTTAAACTGCTTCCCAAGCACCAAAATACCTCCTCACTGATATAAGGATGGTGAGATAAGGATTTGGCTAAATGTACCTCTCAAGGATATATCAATGGAGAGGATGAGAGTAGAGAAATTTAGAGAATTAAAAGATGAAGATTGTGGATGAGTCAATCTTGTTTTTCTTTAGGGTTTCTCTCTCAAAATTCTCTCTAGAAACTCTCTACATTTCGTGAGTATAAGGGTATTTATAGTGGTGTGTATGAAGAATGCGAAAAGTCAAGTTTCAATCAAACAGGGCATTTTGGCGACTCAAGCTCGCGACTGGAATGAGTCACGAGTTTGAGTTGCGAGCTAACTACCTGGCCAAATTGGAAGTTTTATCCTGTAGTGCTCCAGCTGTTATGACCTTTCAGCTCCCCCTGCATGCTTCACATGTGTGTGCCATTCTAACGACTTGCCAGTTGCGAGATCCAATCGCGAGACTCCTTTGAAATGCACACTTCTTGAGATTTCTTCACACTCTCTCACACACTATCCTTACATAATTCCCACATAATTACAGGGTATTTAATTGCTAAATTACAAGTAAATTTGACACGGAATAAAGTCAACACATGATTGAATAAATTCAACCTTACAACTACATATTTCAAAAATCTAAACATTGGATTGCATGTTCTTTAAACTCTTAATACACGTCACATTTTGTGTTAATCGGATATTATTTACTCTATGATATATAAGATTATATTTTATACATAATTTTAAACTACAAAAACTTGTAATTTAAACAACTTATTGATAACATAGTTATTGATCTTTAATTTTCTAGAAATTTTGCAAGTATGGAGTATATAAGAAGAAGATGTAATCAAATGGTATATATATATATATCTAGAAGCTATAGTTAATTTTTTTTTTTTTTTTTTAAGTTAAAGAAATTTTTTCCGCTAATTTTCTACCATATTTTTGGGTGACAAGTTATGATTGGATCTATCATTAACACCATCAATCACAACAATCAAGAAATCAATCCACTACCCAATAAGAGCCTTGCAGCTCAACAATTATAATTATTGAATTATCATTAAAAATAAAAAATAAAAGAAACAACCCACATCCTTAAGCTACCAGGGGTGTAGTATATTTTGTAACTAATATTTTTAAACTAGCACACACGTAAAAAAAAAAAAAAAAAAAAAAAAAAGAGATAGAGAAAATATTTTAAATTCATTCCAATAGATCATAATGTAAATATGGCAAGTCAATATAAACTTTTTTTTTACAAATTTTTATTTTTTTATGTGCTTAAGAGTCAACTAGTTTATATTATTGTGTTATCAACTAGAGGGTTGAATATGTTGGGTATAATGCATGAAATATTTATTATTTGTCAAGAACAGTAAAATATGTTTATATGTGAATAAATAAACGAATAAATAAAACTTATAGACCGGAGGAAGACATAATGAGAAACTCAAATCTAATTAAGACTAGTGTTTAATACTATGTTTTTAAGACATATTTCGTCTCTTACAATGGTGTTTTTTGACTCTTGGAAATCTATCTCCTAGGATAAAATAATCTACTACATACAGAAGAATCATAGCAATCTATGTACAGAAAGGTGTTTCCTCTCTCTAGATGACTCTTATACAGGAAAATGAGAAAGGAAAAGTTGACTAGATTGAATGAGCGAACTCATATTTATACACATATGAGCACTAGTTCAGAATAGGTCCAAAGCGAATAAACATATTGTTCTAGAAAAAAAAAAAATACACACAATATGCTAAAACTAAAATTTTTTTTATAAAAAATTTACAAACCGACACCCAACCTAACTTGATGTGTATGGACAATGCATGTGTTGAGGGGGGGGGGGGGGGGGGAGGATGTAAATAGAAAGCCCACTATGTAGGTCCTCTCCCTTCCACTAAAGTGTAATTGATTAGAAAAATATCAACAAAACCATTACACTTGTATATAAGCCCAAAAAATGTGTCTTTCATTTCTTATGTGAAATTCAAGTAATCTCACTTTCTACCAATGTTTAGGTAGACACATTATAAGTTAGTTTCACATTTATTCCTTAACAGTTGAGAATAGGTGATTTCATGATATTATTCTACTCATGAAAGAGAACACAACCCAACTCTAACTACCCTCAAAAGATGTGTGAGCCTCACTTTTATTTTAGCTCAAAGATGGCCACACAAATAATTGCAAAACCCAATTTTTTCACAATCCCTCGCATTAATGGAAATTGATTGAAAACAATGTAAGTGATAGTGCAGACATAGAGATAGTAGATTGAAAAGTCATTGTTTTGGGAGAGATAGTTTCTGTTTTGAACCTTTCTTTTTAAAAGCTTGTCAAATTTATTGGCTAACTAGTGAACATGATTTGCTGAACTATTCTGGTCATTTATGTAAACCAATATTATAGAATTCACATATTTTCTTTTCAAAAATAGTTTTTTCTATGATTGTATTCATTTTGGTCCTAAACAACTCTTAAATTTCATAAATGCTCTAGAGAATTCAACCTTAAATTTCTCCATAGTGATATTACTAAGTTATCCAGAATTTGGTTGTCCCTTTGAGCGCAAGTCTTGGGATCTCCAATCAGCTAGGTAGAGTTGCCATCATGGTGACTTTTAAGATATATACTTTAAACGAACTCCTCTCAATGAGTAGTTTACTTACTATCTACTCAAACCTTTAGATAATGTATCTGCTACATTCTTTTGACTTTAAGCGGTCAAAGGATTTTATTTATCTACACTTCAAGGATTGTGCTTGATCTATGATGGTTGACATTTGCACCCTTTATATTTCCCTTGGAAACTTGATGCTTCTGAGTGAATATTCACTTCTTTTAGTGTTGGCTCCATGCCTTGGCCCAAGGCCTCTGTTACCAAAAGGTCCTATATCCTTTATTAGTAGGCTTCACCCATTATAAAAAGGCCCAAAATTTATTATAATAAGTGGTTTAAAAAAAATTAGAAAAAATGGTTGTGTGTTATTTTCCTCAATTGTAAAAGGCCTCTAAAATATTCGATCAATAGAAATTCAACCCTATTAAAACCTTAAACTATTTGGAAAAACAAATGTTGCAAATGTGTTGAATTATCAATGATGATTAATTTTCCTTAACGGTTTGAGGGTTTAATTTTTGTATACTAATATCCTACACAATAGATTGTCAATATTGCATGGTTATCTAAACTCTAGATGACCACACATCAAACAATCTCATATCTCTCTTTACACCAAAATCAAAAATTAAAAATCATACTACAACTTTACTTAACCATGCATCACCTTATCCAAGATAAAGTAAATCTCACTTTAAAAAAAAATTCCATTTCTTTTTGTTAAATTTCCTACTTCAACCACGAAATTTGATTTTTTATATGAAATTAACCTTAATTTGGTTAGCATCAATTCATCAAATTAGTGTTTAATTCATCAAATTAACCTTGGGTTGGATATTATTAAACAAAATTATTTAATAGATATTTAAATATAAAAGATCACACTTAATTTATTGATATTTATTCCAGGATTAAAATTACTAACCAGCGTGATTTAATATATCAATTAATATTTTTATGGACCAATTAAAATTAATCTAGGATAATCCTATGCATGCATGCCTAGGGTAGGATTATGGACTAACCAATTAAATTTAAGCTTTAAAAAAACGATGATATGTACGCTATTTGATAAAATAAATAAGACTCATTATTCAATATTCTGGGAGCATTGTAAATGTGTACTCCCCTCCTCTCACAGAATATTTGAATGGAATAATTTTGTGCTTCATGTCTTCTAGGATTAAAATTAATAACCAACATGATTTAATATCAATTAATATTTTTATGGACCAATTAAAATTAATCTAGGATAATCCTATGTATGCATGCCTATGGTAGGATTATGGATCAACGAATTAAATTTGAACATTAATAAAACAATGATATGGATGCTATAGAAGTGTCGTAAATTTGTACTCCCCTCCTCCCACTAAATAGTGTGTCTCGTTACTTTAATTCATGGTGGATTCCACTATTGAAGTGAAAGAGAGGTTCACACTTTTATTGTGCTTTCGGAACACTGATAATCATACTATAACTAGTAAACTTTCTCAAAATTACTTTGAGACCATTTAAAGAAGGGAATTCATGGTTAAGGTCATTTTTTGGAATTTTTCACGTGTAAAGTTACTATTTTGCCCTTGGTTCAAACATGATGAAACAAAAGAAATGAAGGGTTGCAAAATGGGGTGTTTATTATGCTTGTTTCTAGTGGATGCCTATTAGGGTCCACTCAACTTTGCTAGAGTGGGCTTGTCTCTACTCCATCCTTGCTTGAGCAAGGTAAATAGAGTGTCGAAAATACATTGTCTCCAATCAACATTTAAAGAATGTTGATTGAATTGCACACACACAGGCTTTGCTTAAGCAAGCCACTACAAAATTTAATTTTGATTTAGGTTGCGTTTGTAGTAGTGGTACACTCATGGTTGCTCCAAGGGCTTATAAACCATGAGTGGGGCGCATCTCCAACCGATGTAGGACTAGGGTGTCACAGGGTCAAAGCACCCCAAAAATCCCAAACACCACACTCAGGGCCGAGAACAAAACCGTGCGAGCTTGGCTCCCCAAAGCGGACAAACTGCTAATGGCTTGAGGGTGTTTGGGACAAACTACTAATGGCTTGAGTACCATCAGTTAACAAAACAGAGAGTGATCTAGAAACACAAACAAGCACAATCCACCTAAATCACATCCTCGCAAGAATCACACCTAGAGAAAGAAGACCCATCACTCAAGCCAAGCAAGGAGAGGGTACTCTACCAACCCATCCCTCATCCCACTCCGGCAACCCATCCCACTCTGCCAACCCATTCGTCATCGTCACCAACCCAGTGAACGACCCACTCCTGAGCCAATCGGACCGCCATGAGCAACCCACCCTTGAGCCGATTTGTCCACTGTGTGAGCAACCCACTCCTAGATCGGACCACCCAATGAGTGACCCACTCCTAGATCGAGCCGCCACCTTTAGATCGACCCACCGTGTCCATGTTGCCATTACCGTCGCCACCACCAAGTCACCCACGAACCGATCTCTCTCTCTCTGTCACTTAAGTCCCGCTCTCACGATTGGTCTTGGGATTTTGATTTTTTTGTTTTGATTTTTGTTTCTTTGATTTTTTATATATTTTGATTCTCTGTAATAATATTTGTTTGGATCCTAAGAAAATGTGAGAAACATGAGAAAAATGGGTTTTCTAAAGCATTTTCAAGAACACAACCAAACACAAGAAAATATTTTCCAAAGCATTTTTTGGAATGCAACCAAATACTTGAAAATATTTTCCTTTCCTGAAAATATTTTCCCCTGCATTCATTTTACACTTGAAATTCGATTTACATCGAACCAAACACAGCCTTAAAATTTCTCTTCATCCTATTACTTCTCAAAGTAAAATTACTTACACATATTACGACTAACATTTGCATATATCAATATACAAACAGTTGAGGCAATACTATTTTCTTAAATCCTATAGGTAAATAATGGTACGACTAAATTGGAAATTGCGTCCTTAAAGTGTGGAGTAATTTTGATTTTTCCCCTAAAATTTTAAATTTTAGTTAACTCCCTCAATTGTTAGATAATGTTTGAAAAAAAAAAAAAAAAAATCTCAATTTGTTACATACTTACATTTGCTATTTGCCTAATGAAATCATGTCACCTCAATTTAATTATTCCATGTAAGTAAATAATCTAAACCAAAATTAAAATTAAAAATAAATCTTAAATATAATAAAATAAAATATTTGGTTTTGCTGAATAAATAAAATAATTTATTTATTTTTCTGTTTTCAACATTTTTCTGGGATGAACGAACTTCTCCCCCAAAATCCTTTTCACATTCCATTACATTACATACTACAACAAAAGTAAAAAAATAAATAAAAAACACCATTCACCAAAATTGCTCCAAATCGATCTCTGTACACACAGCTGCTCAGCCCCTTGACGGAAACAGATTCCTCAATTTCTTCCCCATCTCTGTCACCATGGAGCCCCTGTGACTCGGCTTGATTATCAAACCCTATTAATTTTTTCTTTCCCATTTTAAATATTCCCTGACCATATTCTGAGGTTTCTTCCCCATTTATCACCATATTCAGAAACTTATGTTCAAATAATTTTCAAACCCTCATAGAATTAGACCTGGTTCTAATTCAGCAACTAAACATCTAAGAACTCAATGTTTAGTTTGGGCTCTCGGAGATCAATTACCATCTTCACAAACTAATGATTTTTTTAATATAGCAAGAAATAGAAAAATTAGATCTTAGCCTTTAACTTCGTTGCAAAAATCTTATTTCAATTTATATTTATATATTTGTCTTAAATTCGTTGAACATTTTTTTTTCAGAGTGTATCAATTTTTTCTTTGGGTAGAAAGTGCATGAATTAATACTATGATTCTATGTGCTCATCAACTAATACTTGTCTTGTCTTTTTCTCATAGGATGCTCGATGATGATTGATTCAGAATTTATGGGGACTGTGTCACCATAGAGTGAGATTTTGAAAGAAAAAATAGCACCGACATCGCCAAGGTTTTTGTTATTGCATTCACTTTCCCTCTACTTTGTAATACACTCATCTCACATCTAGTTTGGAATAAAATACCTCCCTTAAAATGCAAATTATTTGCAAAAACCTCCCAAGATTGACTTAAAAAAAGATTTTAAAATATCATGAATTTCTTGTTTTACCCTCAACTTAATCGATCATCCACACCCATTTTAATTGGAAATTTGGGATTTTGAGGCATTTTTATTTTGGAATTTTTTAAAGCTTTTTCAGTCATCTAAGAAAGGTCGGTGTAAATAGTTTGCATTTTAGGAGAGGTAAGAGTTTTGTTCCAAACTAGAGGGGAGTGAGTGTAATGAGAAATCCTTAAAGGAGGTTAGTGCAATTTTCCTGATTTTGAAATATGAAAAAGGATAGAGAAAAAATAAAGTGAAAAAAAAGAAGAAGAAACCAAGAAAAAAGCAACAGAATATAAATAATGTGGTAAATAATTTTTTTAACACTGAAATTATGTCATTGTGAGATGAAGTGGCATTTAATGGCCACTTCATTATTAGCGGATATAAACAAAATGCTTTTTTTTTTTTTTTTTCCCCAAATGATATCTAACGTTAAAAAAGTGCTCAAGTTTATGAAATTTTAAAGGAAAAAAAATAAAAACACACTGGTAAACTTACAATTTAATCTAATGCTAAATTGAAACACCAAGATGTTTGTTCGAGAACAACCAAAATTCAAGGGTCGGCATTTTGCATTTTTACCAAAATATGAAGTATTTACTAGTACGAATATTGTTAACACTGGATAATTACTAGAGGGTGTTTGGTTATTGATTTCAAAACATATTGTTTAGTGTTTAAACACTAAACAATATTGTTCAAAAACAAAAAAAATATGTTTGGTCATTGATTTCAAAAAGTATTGTTTAAAAAATATTGCTCAAAACATATGTTTCAAACAATAGTTTTTGAAATCAGCTTGGGAGTGATTTTGAACAACAAAAAACATTGCTGAGTGGCATTTTCGTAATTAAGGTGAACAGTACCGGTCAGCTTTTTCACACACAGTGAACAGTACCGGTCAGCTTTTAAACAATATTTTATATTTTTTTTGTACTTTGCTGATTTAAATAATATTTATTTTGTACTTTATTCAGCTTTTTTTTACCATCTAACACACACATACCAAACATATATTTTATGTTTTTGAATACTGAAACATGTTATTTAAACCATGATACCAAACACATTTTTTTGTTTTATAAACACTAAAAACATATATTTCAATAATACTTTTTAAACTACAATTTTCACATCTTTTTAAACAATAAAACTTGAACTCTATAACCAAACGGGCCCTAAAGTTTTGAATATGAATTTTTTATTAATAAAAATAAATTTATTTTCATTGACATTATGCAAATCTCTAATCAAACTACAATAGTTGTCAGATTCTTTGAGAATGGATATGGCACATGACACATGTAGTTTCTTTGTAAGGTATTCAGGGAAAAAAAAAAAAAAAGTCTTTGTCAGGTTGTTAGTTTTTTTGATAGGGAGCGGCTCACCTCCAGTTTTTATTTCTCCTGTTTCCTCCCGTTTTTAAACAGATGAACGACATCTGGCATACCAACCATCCAAAGGTAAAAAAAAAGCCCACGTCTCTCTCTCAATTTGTGCGTTGCTTTCCCTTTTCTTTTTCTATCTCTTTCTACAGCTACCCGTCCTTCTAATGGAGCTTTCTGGACTATCACACACCTCAATCTCCCTTCTCTCATTTTCCCTTTCTCTCTCTCAAAAATCTTTATTCAGATTTTTTATTTATGCTCCGTTGAAGATTTAAAGATTGAAGGGGTTTTCAAAATTCACAAATCTCTCAATTCCTCAAGTTGAACATCATTTTAAAACTAAAGAAATAAACACAACAAGAAGAGTGAAAATCATTCGATTTTCACCATCTGAAAAGCAAAAAAAGAAAAGAAAAAACACATGCAGATCTGAAAATTTTCAATGATGATAGATTTCGACAGAGAGGGGGACGCGAAATCTGAAAAATTTTGTGGGTAAGCTTTTAATGAAAAGAATCTGAGATTTGAAACCTCAATGACGAAAAAGCTCACTGATTTCGAACTTGATTTGAAAATCGAAAATGGAGAACAATTGATTTTCTTGCAAGCACACGATAGGGTCATCAATGGTGAGATTTAACTCTTCACAGATGGTTTGGGATAATTTAGTTTGACTAATATGGTCGGTTTTG
Source organism: Quercus robur (assembly GCF_932294415.1). Taxonomy (NCBI): domain Eukaryota; kingdom Viridiplantae; phylum Streptophyta; class Magnoliopsida; order Fagales; family Fagaceae; genus Quercus; species Quercus robur. Next base: position 45,936,131 of record NC_065537.1, read on the forward strand.
GGCTTTCCATTTATGCTCTACATTTTCAGTTTGGCGTTGTGATGCTGCATAGTTGCAGAGTGGTGTGGTGGTGCTGCACAATTGCATAGTGAGAGAAAAAGAAGAGGCAGGTAAGTCACTTGTTGTATTTTTCCAAGTTGGCTTCTCTTTTTTAATCGTTGGATCAGTTTGCTTCCAGGTGTCATTCATCTATCTAAAAACGGGAGGAAACAGGGGAAATAAAAACCGGAGGTGAGCCGCTCCCTTTTTGATAAACTTGTCAGGTTGTTACATTCTTTAACCGAGTATGAAGAAAAGAATTGAAAAAGTACAGCTAAGCTAATAATTGCTACTTCCCTTAACGTGTGGAAAAGTTTAGAGCATCTTTCAAATGGGTATGACACTATTTTATTTGTTGCTAGTTTGTTAACTTTAACTGAGTATGAAGAAAAGAATTGAAAGCGTACATCTAATAGTTCTTCAGTCTTCTCAAAAAAAAAAAGAAAAAAAAAAAAAAAAAGAAAAAAAAAAGTAAGTTCTTTAGTCATTAAGGGCCTGTTTGGCAAGCCATCTTAAACTCACATTTTCATATTTTAAATAATATTGCATACATTTCCACACACTTTTTCACCTATACGTATTTCAAAAAACTACAAACAATATTACTCAAACTACTCTACCAAACACCCCCTAAATTTTAGAAGAATTCAAAGCTATTTCAATTACTTCATTGTCAGTGGGTAGCATATATAAGGAAGCCCATCAAGGAGTTCGTAGCATATATGATATAACCAAATCTTCATTTTTATTTTCTTCTTGATGCAATTTGGTTATATTGACATATTAAGGGTCTATTTGGTTACTGCTTATTTTGCTGAAACTGAAAACTTATTGTTCAAAGTACTGTAAATAAAGATAAAAGTTAATTGAAATAGTATAGTGGGGTCCATAAATAGTATCAAAAAGTGCATTTGGGCCCATAAATAGTAGTAAAAATTGTTGGAAAATAATAGTGAATAAACAAGTTTGATACAACAAACAATGTCCCAAATAATTAGCAAGAATGTAAATAAGCAATAATAATATAAATTTAAGTAAAGTAAGGAATAATTTCACAGTGCTATAGAATCACGCAAAAAGCGTTGTTCTTAAAGGTTGATTTGTGCCACCCAAAGTAAAACTTGGTGCGATTGGTTCTCTTGGCCAAAAACCCCCCAGGATTAGACTATAGCGTCGACCTTTGTGATCTACGCACTTCCACTCACAAAAGGTTTAAGAACAACCCTCTATTGCATTTCCTTAGAACATATATTCTTGTAGAAAAAATATGTGGGAGAGGAAGATAGTAGACTTGCGTATATATAAAAAATATAGAGTAGTAAAAAGACTCTTTTGAAAGTGTGTTATGATGAGTATTATATAGGCTACTTATGAAGATAATATTCTATAGTTATTGGTTACTAATAACCCTTAAAAGCCCAACGGCTATATTATCAATTATTGCCCAACGGCTATTTTTCTCATAATTGCCCAACGGCTATTTTATTCATAAATTTCCAACGGTTAGAAAATAAATAAGAATAAAAGTGTTACTCATAAATTTCCAACGGCTAGAAATAAATAAGAATAAAAGTGTTTGGAACACACACCACACCAACAATCCCCCACATGTTACAAACACAAAATAGGAAAGGCAAGCAACTAAAGAAAGTATGCATCAATATGGTACTATAAGATTTTAACCATACATAGGATAAATAAGCAGGAACTAAAAGACAATGGTGGAGTTAAAACTCTTTTAACCAAGTTATTAGTAAACCAAACTTACCACTCACATAACTTTCTTTATCAGGGTTGTTCTTAAGCGGGTTGGCGCCTTATCCAGGCCATGCGCCACTGGGTTTCATGAGAGCTCTAGAGACCTACCCAAAAAGTCTCATAGGAAGCGGCACAACTTCCACTCACACATAGGTGGCATCCATCAGGAGTGCGTGCAGAACACCCCATCCCAACAAGTAGGGAGTATGGATCCATTAAGAGCCTAAAGCTCAACCTCCAACAATCTGCAACTTAATCGGTGGCATCCATCAAGAGTGCATGCAGATACACCCCATCCCAATAGGCAGGGATATGGATCCATTAAGAGCCTAAACTCATCCTCACCAAATTCTGCAACTTAGCACTGTCTCACACCATAGGGATGGACTCATCACTAATCTCCTTAACAAGATAGCGGAAAACACATAATAAATTACAGTGCCCACATGGACCACTAATGACCTCTACCCATTTAACTCCTTACATGGAATCACCCATTATAGAGGTTAGGCATTAGTCATAGTGTCACAACTTGGGTATCAGTCCAATCCCCCTAGATGTCTCACTCACCAGCCTTCTTGCTAGTGGTTTGGTCAAAGGATCGGCCAAGTTCCTTTCTGACCTCACAAAGTCCAAGGACATAACACCATTACCAATAAGCTGCCTCACAATATTGTGCCTCAATCGAATATGTCGACTTTTCCCATTATAAATTTTGTTCTTAGCACGTGCTATGGCAGCCTGGCAATCACAATGAATACAAACAGAAGCAATAGAGTTAGTAAAAAGAGGTATATCAATTAATAAACTCCTAAACCATTCGGCTTCGGACCCAGCCTTCTCTAAGGCCACTAATTCTGCTTCCATGGTGGATCTTGTTATGCAAGTCTGCTTGGTTGACTTCCAAGAGATAGCCCCTCCAGCTAGTGTAAACACATATCCACTAGTGGGCTTCACCTCATCTGTATCAGAGATCTAGTTAGCATCACAATATCCTTCTAAAACAGTAGGATAGCCACAATATGACAAACCAAAGTCAAAAGTCCCCTTTAAATATCTCAATAATTTAGATATTGCATCCCAATGCTCAATACTAGGATTATGAGTGTATCTACTCAATCTACCAACAACATATGCAATATCAAGACGAGTACAATTTGTCAAAAACATTAAACTACCAATAATTTGTGCATATTTATTTTGTGAAACACTATCACCACGATTTTTAACCAAGCGCACCTTTGAGTCATATGGAGTAGACACAGGTGACAAATCAAAATGTTCAAATTTTTTAAGAATTTTCTCCACATAATGAGATTGTGATAGTATAATGCAATCATTGTCTCTAAGGATCTTAATGCCCAACATAACATTTGCCTCGCCTAAATCTTTCATATCAAATTTAGAGGCAAGAAAACTTTTAGTATCATGCACAACATTATGGCTAGTTCCAAATATAAGCAAGTCATCAACATATAAACAAATAATGACACCTTCATTATTATTAAACTTACTATATATGCATTTATCTGCACCATTAATCACATATCCATGTGTAAGCATCATATTATCAAATTTCTCATGCCATTGTTTAGGTGTTTGTTTTAATCCATACAAGAATTTAACCAATTTACAAACTTTGTGTTCTTGTCCTTGGACAACATAACCCTCGGGTTGCTCCATATAAATTTCTTTCTCTAAATCACCATTTAAAAAAGCAGTTTTAACATCCATTTGATGTATAACAAGTTTGTGAATAGATGCAATGGCAAACAAAATTCTTATAGATGCAATTCTAGTAACTGGAGAATAAGTATCAAAATAATCAACATTATGTTTTTGCTTATAGCCCTTAGCTACTAAGCGTGCTTTATACTTATCTATTGTACCATCCGGTTTTAATTTCCTTTTAGATATCCATTTGCAACCAATAGTGAAAGTTCAAAAACGTGTACAAAACACCTTTGAATGTTTAGACCCCCAAAATACAACTTAACCAATACAAGCAATATGTCAAACAACTAGTGTGCGGAAACTTAACACATTCTATAATACGAAATTGGTTAAAGACTATCTAAGCCATAACAAAATAAAAGCACAGCAGATAATATAAAGGCAAAGATAGAGAGGAAGGAAGATGCAAACACAAAGACAACACGCGATGTGTTATCGAGGAGGAAACCGAAGTCCTTGACGAAAAACCTCTCCGCCGCCCTCCAAGCGGTAATCAATCCACTAGAAAATACAGTTGGGATACAAGGACAGCAATAGACCCTCCAAGCCTAATCTACCCAGTGCACCTAAGCCCTCCAAGCTTCTTGCTCCAACGAGGTTGCGCCGAACCTTTTTCTTTTCTAGCTTCCCGGATTCCGCTACTAGACCGTAGCATCAACCAATGAAGATTGGTTCCTTCCTAACTGCTTCCCAGAAATCCAAACAACTGTCTCACAGTGAAGATGATGGTGAGAACCAGGTTTGGTATAATGCCTCTCAAGGATTTGACAATGGAGAGGAAGAGAGTTGAGGAATTTGAAGAGACTCTAAGGTAGAGATTGTGGGTGAAACAATCTGGTTTTTCTTTAGGGTTTCTCTCTCAAAATTCTCTCTGGAAGCTCTCTTTCAATCGTGGGTAAAAGGGGTATTTATACTAGAGTGGGAGAGGAATGTGAAACGTCAGGTTTTACAAAACAGGGGTGGCTCGCGGCTTGACCTCACGGCTTGACTAAGTCGCGAGATCCAGTCGCGAGTTAACCGTATGGCCAGTTGTCCTGTTTTGTCCTGTAGTGCTCCAGCTAGCATGACTGTTCATCTTCCAGCATGCTTGGCACGTGTGCTGCTTCTGGCGGCTTGCAGCCGCGAGTCACCCGCGAGTCCCAGCCGCGAGTCTCTGTTTTCTTGCACACTCTTGAGCAAACTTCACTCTATCTCACTCACTACCCTTACAACAAACCCACCTAAATACAGGGTTACTAAATGCTGAATTACAAGCAAATTTGGTACGGAATAAAGCCAATTAGATGGTTGAATAAATTCAACCTTACAATCTCCCCCTTTGGCTATTCCGTGACAAAACCCTAAAACAGACTCTAGACTTAACATGTGAGTTGGGAACAGTTGAACAAAACTCACTCACACCTAACTCTAGAAGCTGTGAAGCACTTGAATCATATGAACATAATACTCCTGAAACACAACAATACACCATGATCATTGTAAGCAGAAAATTATAAATGCATATGAAACAGGCAATATGAGATCAAGCAAAGATGGAGTTAATAAACAAACCATGGCTTGATCAACCAAGTGAACACCACAAGGTAGTGATCACAGTGCTCATTCACACTTGGAATGAACACAAGGACATACAAGTTAACAAGCACAAGGCAAGACACTTGTATGCTCAACACTCAACCAATGCATAACACACAAGGCATATGCATCTAGGAACAATCCTACAAGGGCACAAGAGTGACAATACATAAACCAAAATGCAGAACATTTAGATTAAAGTACTGATTTCAACATAGCATAAAGGCTGCATTAAGCAAGGTACATACCATAAAGCCTACAAACTATGCATAAAACATTAACCCTAAAAGCTTACAAAAGCACATGGGTACAAACACAAAAGCATTCTGAATAACATCATCAAAATATATTAAAGTTTAAACCAAGAGTATAAGTTATGAGTTAGAAACAGCTATACACCAAAACACAGTGTATCAAAACCATAAAAACACTAAAAGTACCCAACAAATATAAACCTAAGACCATAAGTTTAGAGGATAAGACTAAAAACAAAAGTATGACAAAAGTATGTGTGTACTCCCCCTATCACTATGCACACTTCCCTTTGAACTTTTCTCCCCCTTACTGAATGCTATCCCCCCTTTTTGTCACGAATAGCTAAAGGCTCTCGTCCAACTTTCGTTGAATCTCATCTAGCTGATTCTCCATAGTCTCGAGACGCATTTGGACATGGTTGTTTGTGGAGTAGAGAAGTGCCACAAGCTCATCAACGCGTTTCTGAATATGCTCAAGTACACTGCCGACTCTATCAGTATGAGGAGCAGACTGTGTTTGCGGAATACTAGTCGGTGAAGCTTCAGGAACAGCACGTGATGTGGATGTGGTATGTGCAGGTGTCTCTGAGTCAGGGGCAGATGGAGTAACCGGAGAGATGTGAGCACTTCTTGGTGATTTAGAGGAGTGACTTCTGCTAGCTTGAAGAGTGAACAAGGAAATGGGACGTTGACGAGTCAACATTTTTCCATCTGCAGGAGGAATAATGCCTGCACGAAGAATGAGCTTCATGATGAGACTGCAAAATGGAATAATTCCTCGAGCTGCAGATCGACACACGGTCTTCCTCAAGGTGTAGTAGATGTGAGCACATATATCAATGGGGGCTCTTGTAATGAGGTCACAAAGAAATAGAGCTCTCCCAAGATTGATGAATGTAGTGTTGGACAGTGGGTAGAGATTGATGAACATGATCAACTTCAGTGTGGTCAGCTCAGGTGCAAACTTTGCGGTGCTGATGGATGTTCTTGCACTGGATACTTCATGATCGTATCCTAGGATTTGTAAAATTTCTCCAACTTCTGGATTTCGTTCATCATAAGGAGTTATATTCACATTCTGAGGTCTGGTGATGCTGAGAAGATCTGCGATGGAGTCTGGGGTAACATTAAACTCTGTTCCTCTGACCCAGAAAATGAGTTGAGGTCCAAGATCAGTTGCATTGGAGAGGCATTCTTTGACCAGCTCATCCATTGGATCATCAAAGTTCCCGAACAAGTTTGCCCAATCTCGTTTCTCAAAGATTCGAGGGATGAAAGTGGTCCCTAAAGTGTTGAACTCTACCACCCGTTCCACTATAGTGGTTGACTTGTCAAACACATTTGAGTAGGCGTGTGAGTTAAGCGGAAGTCTGAACCTATCCTCATTGGGATCTTGAGATGCCTGAGATGATAGACGAGTCCTTTTAGCAACTGGTGTTGCTGGTTCGTCAGCAACAATGTCTTTACCCCTAGAAGATCGACGAGACATCTGCAAGAGAACAGGCCCACAGCAAAGAACCAAACAACAATACCACACAAGATAATTGTCAACAAGATTCAGTGTAAACAAAATTTCAAATATAAATACAAACTGAGAATAGTGCAGACCCAACCAAACTTCCAACAATACAAAGAAGCACAAAATAACAGGTGCAGCAAAATGGTGATAGTGCACCAAGACATAGATAGACAACACAACTGACAAAACTGTCAATGAGACAGGTTATCATGACCATGATATGCAAACAGATACAACATTCGAACATTTAAAGCAGATAACATAAATCACTCCAACAGAGATATGAACAAAGGAAAATATTTCAATATGAAGAAACCAATCATCCACACTAAAGCACATGGTTTAGAGACATACATTATGTTATCATAAAAACTCAGTAACCAATACCGAACACCAACATCAATACTTAAGCAAGTGAAATGAGTAAGTCAAATAGACACTAAACCCATTTAAGAAAAGATTTTCAGACTCAATAATAGGCAAAAATCAGAATAATGAAAAACACATTGTGACCGCTCAGCATGAAAACAGGAGAGAACAATATCAAACAAGACACTCCATACCCATTACACAAAGAGAGAAGTATTTCGAACATACTAACAGTCCAAACAGTAACAAAAATATGCAGGAAAAAGAAAATGATATTGAGAAAGCAAAACCCATACCTTTTCTTGATGATTTGGATAAGAAATGAAGCCCCAATGAGGTTTGAAAATGGATTCACGAAGTGTTTGGAAGGAAGATAGTTTAGAGAGAAGATGAACAGTTACAAAAGTTCGAGGGAAAACTGAAAAGAGGTTTAAAAACTGCTCCTGTTTCTGCAAAACACGCGTTTTTCGCGACTTGATTAAGTTGCCACACAGTCGCTAGCTCAAGCCACCAAAGCACTCAAGAACAAAAATTTGAAAAATTTTTCTAAGTGTTTTTTGCGACTGGAGGGTCTACCCGCGAGTGAGTCGCGAGCTGAGCTGCGAAAATCTCTGAGTGAACCTCGCGACTGGACCTTCCACTCGCGAACAAGTCGCCAAAAATGACCAGCGAAGATGCGACTGAGGCTCGCGACTTGACATACCCGCGACTGAGCCGCCAAAACAGGGCACAACTGGATTTTTGAAATTTTCAGATTTTTCAAATAAAATACTTTCCAAAAAACACCTAAAACACTCAAAAATCTTTTTGTGCTTGAATTAACAAAGATTGAGCATGTGAAAACACATTTCATCAAGTACAATCACACAAATGAATATGGCATTTATTGAACATAAACTTGTGTGTTGTGTGTGGATAACAACAATGAGATAGTCCTTTGTCTAATGTGAAGTTTCAATGATCAATTCAACCAAGGCATACACAATTAGCACTAGATCATGTGACTCATCTCAATTATAGAAATATGTATATATGACCTCCCACACAACTTGATAACATAACTTGGAGCTTATCATTTGACTCCACTTTTAATCATAGCATTTGATCTTTTCGATCTTTTGAGGCAATCACCTCTCATTGTGAGAGTGATATTTGACATTTCACTTTAATGAACAAGCCTTTGGCTTTTTGAATAAACATTCACTTTAATATAAGGTCGCTTACCCTTTTTCCTAGTCAAATACTAGAATGTGCGACAGGCTTTTGCAGCTCAATAACTCTTTTCATTTGGAGATTTACATTTGGTGAGCTCTTTATAGCAAAACAAAAATAAAGAGTGGGAAGATATATAGACACAAGTCTATGCATGTCTCAAGATCAACAAAACCATTCACTAATCATTCATGACAAGTTTGAAGATCTATTTACAACAATCACAAAGATTTCAAGATTTCTCCCACAGAGGTATGAGTGCAAAGAAACAAGCAATGCTCGAAAATGCACAAAGCCATTAGCACAAATGTACAAGGAAAAACAAGTTTTGAGACAAGACTCAACAAAGTCAATCAAGCTTTTTGATTTTCTAATTTTTATGTGATTTTTGGATTTTTGACACAAGAAACAAAAATGATTGAACAAACAAAATTAAAAATATTCACAAGTAGACAAGCAAACAACCAACATAAAAAAAACAGCAAACAAACCAAACAAACATTGTCGCAAAGCATAGGAAGTATTAATGCATGGACATGTTGTAATGCTTATGCATGAGTACCCTTTTTCACCCACACGTCACTTGCGTTTGGGGTGATTTCCTTATAGGATTGGGTACGGGAGTTAGGGCTTTCAAACCTTCGTGAGAAGTTTTCCAAGCAGTTGGTGAATGCACCAATCATCTTCATCACGTTCATCATTCCGGGATCTCCATTTTGATCTCTAGATTGATCACCTGCCCAAATTCTCCTATCATTTCTGGGTCCTCCTGACCTTTGAGGAGTTGCACTGTTCTTTGCTCTCAGCTTTTGGCAATTTGGTCGAGTATGCCCTTGAAGTCCGCAATAATGGCACACATAAGTTCCTCTAGGACCTCTTTGTGGTCGTGGACGTGACTTGGCACAAGATTCAGACCTGCCCACAGACTGATTACGGGGATTCAGCATCCGTTGGTTCACCACATTCTTCTTCTCCTCCACCTCGAGCTTCTCACCAGTAAGGTCAGCTATAACTGGATCTTTGGCCTTTACAAACTTCACTTCTTTAGTGACATTTCCAGATGAACTACTTCCTCCGGTATATCTCAATCCGGATTTGTCTGAAAAGCTCTTTTGAGATGATATAACATCATTTAGCTTCTTGGTGGTGACCCTCTCTATTTTAGCATTAGCTTGCACAACCTCATTCTCAAGAAATCTCACTTTTGTGTAAGCTTCGGACAACTCACCATTCAGTGTTTCTATCTCACATTTGACCTCCCTATATCGAATTAGGAGACTTTTGTAGTCCTCCTCAGCCTTCTTCATTTTTCTCACAGCAGCCTTGGCCACCCTTGTGTACTCACCCGACTTCTCCAAGAGTGAGTTATAATTCTCTTGAAGATTTTCTGTGCTTTCATCTTCTTCAGCTTCTGATTCTTTAACAATTCCTAGTGATTCATCATCACTATGTTCTCCAAGGTCTCGTACAAGCAGATTCAACTCATCCGAAGACTCAACATGAGCAATAGTCATAAAAGCTGAATAGTTCCCCTCTCCATCACAGCTCTCTTTAGATTCTGAGTCAGATGAATCCGAGTCACTCAAGGTCGTGGCATACACTTTACCTTTCGATTTCAAATAATTCGGACATTCCTTCTTAAAGTGTCCATGCCCGTTACATTCGAAACAAGTGACACCTTATGTGGGTTGGGATTCTTTTCCATCTTTCTTTTTGAAATCCATCTTCTCCCTTCCAGAACTTTGGAATTTTCTTTTATCATCAAATTTGCCATTATTTTTGAATTTCAAAAACTTTCTGAAATTTTTGACAAGATAGGCTACATCTTTGTCAACCACATCTTCTCCCGATGAGTCTTGATCTTCCACCTTCTCATTAATGGTCTTTAGAGCAAGAGATTTACTCTTGCATTGATTTGGCAGCGACATCTCATAAGTCTGCAGAGAACCAACCAGCTCCTGTACTTTGATGTCATCAAGGTCCTTGCTCTCTTCAATTGCTGTCACTTTAGCACGAAAACTTTCCGGCAATGATCGAAGGATCTTCCTTACAATCTTTGAGTCCTCCGTTTTCTCCCCCAAGTTGAACTTACTGACAACCACCTCATTTAGCTTCCCATAGAAAGAGTCAAAAGACTCATCCTCACTCATTTTGAGCTCCTCAAACCGAGTGGTCAGCATTTGTAACTTGGTGTCTTTTACTTTCTTCGTGCCTTCATAAGTGGTTTCTAGAATCTCCCATGCTTCTTTGGCAATGGTAATGTGAGAAATCCTGTGAAATTCATCTGGAGACACACCACAGAAAATAGCATTGAGTGCTTTACTGTTAGCATTAGATGCTGCAAGTGCTGCCTTATTCCATGTGGATTTGGCTATCTCAGGTTTGGTTCAACCAATCTCAACAGCATCCCAAACGGATTCATCAATAGAATACAGAAAAGCTCTCATGCGAACCTTCCAAAAAGTATAATTACTACCATCAAAATATGGAGGTGCATTTAGGGATTGAGACCTATCCATCTCAAAAGGGAGTCAAGGATCACACAATGGTAATGAAACCAATAGCAGTGTACCCGCTCTGATACCAAATGAAAGTTCAAAAACGTGTACAAAACACCTTTGAACGTTTAGACCCCCAAAATACAACTTAACCAATACAAGCAATATGTCAAACAACTAGTGTGCGGAAACTTAACACATGCTATAATACGAAATTGGTTAAAGACTATCTAAGCCATAACAAAATAAAACCACAGCAGATAATATAAAGGCAAAGATAGAGAGGAAGGAAGATGCAAACACAAAGACAACACGCGATGTGTTATCGAAGAGGAAACCGACCTCGGCGAAAAACCTCTCCGCCGCCCTCCAAGCGGTAATCAATCCACTAGAAAATACAGTTGGGATACAAGGACAGCAATAGACCCTCCAAGCCTAATCTACCCAGTGCACCTAAGCCCTCCAAGCTTCTTGCTCCAACGAGGTTGCGCCGAACCTTTTTCTTTTCTAGCTTCCCGGATTCCGCTACTAGACCGTAGCATCAACCAATGAAGATTGGTTCCTTCCTAACTGCTTCCCAGAAATCCAAACAACTGTCTCACAGTGAAGATGATGGTGAGAACCAGGTTTGGTATAATGCCTCTCAAGGATTTGACAATGGAGAGGAAGAGAGTTGAGGAATTTGAAGAGACTCTAAGGTAGAGATTGTGGGTGAAACAATCTGGTTTTTCTTTAGGGTTTCTCTCTCAAAATTCTCTCTGGAAGCTCTCTTTCAATCGTGGGTAAAAGGGGTATTTATACTAGAGTGGGAGAGGAATGTGAAACGTCAGGTTTTACAAAACAGGGGTGGCTCGCGGCTTGACCTCACGGCTTGACTAAGTCGCGAGATCCAGTCGCGAGTTAACCGTATGGCCAGTTGTCCTGTTTTGTCCTGTAGTGCTCCAGCTAGCATGACTGTTCATCTTCCAGCATGCTTGGCACGTGTGCTGCTTCTGGCGGCTTGCAGCCGCGAGTCACCCGCGAGTCCCAGCCGCGAGTCTCTGTTTTCTTGCACACTCTTGAGCAAACTTCACTCTATCTCACTCACTACCCTTACAACAAACCCACCTAAATACAGGGTTACTAAATGCTGAATTACAAGCAAATTTGGCACGGAATAAAGCCAATTAGATGGTTGAATAAATTCAACCTTACAAATAGGCTTAACATTAGGAGGAAGCTCAACTAGTTCCCAAGTATGATTAGACATAATAGAATCTAATTCACTATTAATAGCTTCCAACCAAAATGGTGCATCAATAGATTTAATTGCATCATAATAACTTACAGGTTCATCTTCAACAATATAGGCAAGGAAATCGTTACCGTAACTCTTTTCCTTCCTAACTCACTTACTCCTTCTTAATTCTTGCACGTCATCAACAAGATCATTAGAAGTATCAATAGATTCTGCAATTTTTCCTTATTTTTTAAAGGAAACAAATGTTCAAAGAATATAGCATTTTCAGATTCAATAATAGTGTAAGATTCTAAAATATCACTCTTGATAACTAGAAATCTATAACATGAACTATTGCTAGCATATCCGATAAACACACAATCACATGTCCGAGAACCAAGTTTTCTCTTTTTAGGTTTAGGCAGCATAACCTTAGCCAAACACCCCCACACTTTAAGGTATTCCAAGTTAGGCTTACGTCTTTCCCAAAGTTCATAAGGAGTACTACCAGTTTTCTTATGAGGTACCTTATTCTGTATATGGCAAGCCGAAAGAATGGTATCCCCCCACATATTGGAAGATAGCCCAGAACTAACAAGCATAGCATTCATCATTTCTTTAAGTGTTCTATTTTTCCGTTCAGCTATTCCATTAGATTCAGGTGAATAAGGAGGAGTTACCTCATGAATTATGCCATTTTGTTCACAAAATTCTTTAAAAGAGTTAGACTCATATTCACCTCCTCTATCAGTTCTAAGTCTTTTAATTCTTTTATTCTTTTGGTTCTCAACTTCATTTTTATACTTTATAAACATTTCCAAAGCTTCATCTTTGGTTCTTAGTAAATAAAGTTTAGTGAATCTAGAATGGTCATCAACAAAGATTATGTAAGGTTGAATTTATTCAACCATCTAATTGGCTTTATTCCGTGCCAAATTTGCTTGTAATTCAGCATTTAGTAACCCTGTATTTAGGTGGGATTGATTGTAAGGGTAGTGAGTGAGATAGAGTGAAGATTGCTCAAGAGTGTGCAAGAAAACAGAGTGTCGCGGCTGGGACTCGCGGGTGGACTCGCGGCTGCAAGTCGCCAGAAGCTGCACACGTGCCAAGCATGCTGGAAGATGAACAGTCATGCTAGCTGGAGCACTACAGGACAAAACAGGACAACTGGCCATACGGTTAACTCGCGACTGGAACTCGCGACTTGGTCAAGCTGCGAGGTCAAGCCGCGAGCCACCCCTGTTTTGGAAAAACCTGACGTTTCACATTCCTCTTCACTCCAGTATAAATACCCTTTTAACCCACGATTGAAAGAGAGCTTCCAGAGAGAATTTTGAGAGAGAAACCCTAAAGAAAAACAAGATTGTTTCACACACAATCCCTACCTTAGAGTCTCATCAAATTCCCTTACTCTCTTCCTCTCCATTGTTAAATCCTTGAGAGGCATTATACCAAACCTGGTTCTCACCATCATCATCTCTGTGAGACAGTCGTTTGGAGTTCTGGGAAGCAGTTAGGAAGGAGCCAATCTTCATTGGTTGATGCTACGGTGTAGTAGCGGAATCCGGAAAGTTAGAAAAGAAAAAGGTTCGACGCAACCTCGTTGGAGCAAGAAGCTTGGAGGGCTTAGGTGCATTGGGTAGATTAGGCTTGGAGGGTCTATTGCTGTCCTTGTATCCCAACTGTATTTTCTAGTGGATTGATTACCGCTTGGAGGGCGGCGGAGAGGTTTTTCGCCGAGGTCTTCGGTTTCCTCTTCGATAACACATCTGGTGTTATCTCTGTGTTTGCATCTTCCTTCCTCTCTATCTCTGCCTTTACATTATCTGCTGTGGTTTATTTTGTTATGGCTTAGATAGTTGTTTAACCAATTCCATATTATAGCATATGTTAAGTTTCCGCACACTAGTTGTTTGACATATTGCTTGTGTTGGTTAAGTTGGTTTTTGGGGGTCTAAACGTTCAAAAGTGTTTTTGTACACGTTTTTGAACTTTCAGATTACATAAAATTTTTTACCACCTCTAGTCATTGTGTGTTTTAAATCACCCAAGTCACTATGTACCAAATTAAGGAGTTTGGATTCTCTTGTTATAGATTTAAAAGATTTCTTGGTGATTTTAGTTTCGGCACAAATTTCACATTTTTCCATGTTTGCTTCACCTAGTGAGTTTATGATTCCACACTCTTTCATTTTCTTTATGTAACCAAGATTTATATGTCCAAGTCTACCATGCCACATATCAATAGAATCAACTAAGTAAGCATAAGAAGATGAACCATTTTCATTAATGACTTGATCAACATTAAGTACAAAAAGACCATCATTATCATAACCCTCACCAACAAAGATTTCATTTTTAGATAAAGTAACTATGCCACCATCAAATAGAACTTTAATACCAGCTTTACCAAGCAAACGTACTGAGATGAGATTGTGTCGAAAATGAGGTATATGGAGGACATTGGTGAGTGAAAGAGTTTTACTGGAAGTTAGCTTCAAGAGTACCTTCCCTTTGCCACTCACTGGTATAGGCCTATTGTCCCCAACATAAACAAACTCGGTGCCTTCCACTATTGGAGTGTAGGAAGCAAACTCCTCTTTGAATGCACCAATATGTCTTGTGCAAGCCGAATCTACTACCCATCCTTTCACACTTGAGACCAAATGTGCCTCGGACACCACTGCCGCAATGACCTCTTCGGTTTCCACCACATTTGCTTTGTTTGATGTTGAGCCCTTGTTGTTGTTATTGTTTTTGAAGTTGCCTCTCACTTTACAAGTTGCTGCATAATGACCTGTCTTACCACAATTGAAACAATTACCCTTTTTCTTTTGGATTTGAGGATTTGGGTTATTTTTGTTATAAAACTTTCCTTTACCTCTAGGATCATATTTCTTATTGTTTTGCGGAGGTCTAAAGGGTCCTCCCTCTACAATATTAGCCTTGGAAGTAAATTCCTTAGCTTTAGAAGAAATTTCGGACATTCTATTAGTCTCTTCTATTTGAATATCGACAATAGTTTGTTGAAGATTTAAATAAGTTCTATGATGGTTATACCGGTGCTTATACTCTTTCCAAGAGTCCGGCAATTTATAAACAAAGCCATGAGCCACAAACCTTTTGGGTAAATTATCACCCTCTTTGGCTAAGTCAGAAACTAATTTTTGAAAATCTTCAATTTGGCTAGAAACAGTTTTTTCTTCACACATTTGAAAAGACATATATTTAGCTGTAGCAAATTTTTTAGCACCCTCGTCCTCAAACCCATATCGACCATTAAGTTCATCCCATAAATCTTTAGCACAAGTAAAATGACAATAATTATCAAACAACTTATTAGCTAAACCACACTTAATAGAATGTGTACATAATTTATTTATTTTTAACCACTTTGCTAATTTTTCGGGATCATCGGGTTTGGGTTCATGAAGAACACAATCAATTTCAGTAAATTCCAAGATGGGCAAAACCCTTTCTTTCCAATGTTTAAAATTATTTCCATCAAAAGGTTCAAGCTTGGTAATTTCTGAAATGACTTTAAGAGAATCAACAACTTGGTTATCCATTTTGAGAAACTGAATCAACCTTTAAGATTGTTGGAAAATAATAGTGAATAAACAAGTTTGATACAACAAACAATGTCCCAAATAATTAGCAAGAATGTAAATAAGCAATAATAATATAAATTTAAGTAAAGTAAGGAATAATCTCACAGTGCTATAGAATCATGCAAAGAGCATTGTCCTTAAAGGTTGATTTGTGCCACCCAAAGTAAAACTTGGTGCGATTGGTTCTCTTGGCCAAACAACCCCTCAGGATTAGACTATAGTGTCGACCTTTGTGATGTACGCACTTCCACTTACAAAAAGTTTAAGAACAACCCTCTATTGCCTTTCCTTAGAACAAATATTCTTGTAGAAAAAATATGTGGGAGAGGAAGATAGTAGACTTGCATATATATATAAAAAATATAGAGTAGTAAAAAGACTCTTTTGAAAGTGTGTTATGATGAGTATTATATAGGCTACTTATGAAGATAATATTTTATAGTTATTGGTTACTAATAACCCTTAAAAGCCCAACGGCTATATTATCAATTATTGCCCAATGGCTATTTTTCTCATAATTGCCCAACGGCGGCTAGAAAATAAATAAGAATAAAAGTGTTACTCATAAATTTCCAACGGTTAGAAAATAAATAATAATAAAAGTGTTTGAAACACACACCACACCAACAAAAATAAGCTAAATAGTAAAATAATTTATAATTTTCATTGCTTCTAAGCGCACACTAAACATGGAAACAAAGTCTGCCTTGAGTGCAACTGTTCTTAATTAACCAAGACATATATTTTGACTGGAGTGTTTCTTAACTTTCTTTAATTGATATTATGAAAAATCGCAAATCAAACTACAGTAAGGTTCTTTCCTCGAAAAAAAAAAAAAAAAAAACTACAGTAAGGTTCTTAAATTCTTTAACTGGGGTACAGCTAAGCTAATAGTTCCTTCTTCCTTAAAGTAAAAATAAATAAATAAAAGTTTAGAATAACTTTCAAATGGATTTGACCCACCAATGTTGTTTTCGTTGCTACGCTATATTCTTTAACAGAGTATGAAGAAAAGAATTTAAAGGGTAGATCTAAACTTTAAAAAAGTTTAGAACTATTTCAATCAGTTAATAGTCAGTGAGTAGCATATACAAGAAAACCCACCAAGGAACTATTTCAATCATCAATTTATTGTCTTTCGGTCACAATTTGGTTATATTGACATAACAAACATGGAGACAAAGCCTGCCTTGAGTGCCGCTGTTCTTGAAGCTCTTAACGAAAACAATTATTTGGATTGGAGTGTTCAGTTGAAGACGTATTTGATGGCTCAAGATCTTTGGGAGATTGTCGAATCAAGGAGCGAACCTCCTCCTGCACCGGAAAATGAAGCTACTTTTAAGGCTTGGAGCAAGACGAATGCCATGGCTTTACATGTGATCCAGATGACATGCCAGCCAAACACATTTTCTGATATTAGGAAGATTAGTTCGGCCAGAATTGCTTGGTATACCTTGGCAAAAAAGTACAAACCAAGTAGCAGGTAATTTAGGTCATTCAATTGTTAAGTCAGCGTCTCCCTCTCTTACGTAATTTTAAAAACCGGTTTTGCTTCGAACAGTGAAAAAGAAGAGCTTTCTGACTCAAGTGCTAAGTCAGGTACCTCTCTCTCTCTCTCTCTCTCTATGCGTTCGTGTGTATACTGTGTAAAATAGTTAGAGCAGTTTTTCTTTAAATGTCTATCTGTGATCAGTTTATTTTATTAAAATTATTGAAAGGATCGGAGATAAAAGTAAAAGGTTAACTGAATTAGTATAGTAAGATCTATAAATAGCATCAAAAAGTGCAAAATAAACTGAATAGTAAAATAAGGTGGCAAAAATAATTTTTGCCAAACACACATTAACTCTCAAAAAAATTTATGTCTTTTTTAGAATCTACACTTTCTATTTTACATTTATTTTTCAAAACATTTAACATTAAATTATTTATTTTATACTATATTTTATTAAAATATTAGGGTTTTTTCTCTTATTTTCTGTTTCTAAAAACAATTTTATTTTTATTTTTGAGACTAAAAAATTTGTTTGGCAACTCAAAATGAACAGAAAACAAAAACTATTCTCAAAACTCAATTTGTAAAAGAAAATGAAAATATGCAAAAGACTGTTTTCAGTTTCTAATTTTCAAAAGTTAATGAAAATACGCATTTAATTTAATAAATCTGTCTCATTTAATAAGTTAATATTAGAGTTCAACTTCTAGTAACAACGTACTATAGTATTTTCTATTTTTTTTCTTCAAAAAACTTTTTTTTTTTTTAATTTCAACTAACCAAATATATTTTTGATTTCAAAAATATAAGAAAATTGTTTTTTCTTTATATTCCCAAAAACAAGTTTTTGAAAATAGAAACAAAAACTATTATCAAACATAACCTTAATTTTTCTTGTATTTTTTAATTGTTTCTCTTTCTTCTTTACACATAACAACCACCGTCTACTATATTCTTTCATTTTCAAAATACGTAAAGAAAAAATAAAAAATGAAATCCAAAATGAATGGGCTAGTGTAAATTTACATGAATACCATAACATTATTTATTTTTACACAACTTTACATAGACTAGACTAACACGGATAAATTTTGAGCTTAATTGAATAAATTGTAATACATATTCCATTGTACAAATACTTATGCCAGTACTCTAAAAAGAGTACCAAGATGACTACAAACTTGAAAGCATTCCTAAAAAGTCTTAGGGTTAAGGTTTAGGAAGAGTATCCCACCTAAAGAATATGAAAAAGACAGTGACACGCCACAATGGAATTAAGGTCCAAATAGTTCCCACCGCCACTATATTCTTCGTTGTTTTGTTCATTTGTTGGTTTTGTTTACTACAAATCTTACAAATTACACTTTGCAGTTAATGATTTAAACTTTAAAAAATCCTCTCCATTTCATTCCATTTCATTAGAAATGAATAGATTCTCATATATTTATTGTTATATAAACTGATTCATTATTTAAAATTTTAAATAACGTAATATTAGATATATTTTAAAATTTGTAATATTTAATGTGTGAGCCATGAATTGATCCATATAAATAAAATTTATTGATATAAAAATTCAACTAATTGAAAGATTGAAATAACCTTATTAATTTTTCATATATATTAAAAAAAAAACCCCTATTTGTTTTTCAAGCTTAATTTATTGCGAACCGTACAATGGATGAGCTTATATTATATATATGGAACAATTGGAAGACAAAATAGTTGTGCAAGCTCAAGCAATTTACGACTTAGGAGGTGTAGCTTCAGTGCTCTACATATAGAAGCAAAAAAATGTTGGGTGTACACATGTGAGTGAAGTTTCACATTGAATAAAGATTAGAAGAATGAGTTATTAATATAACATAATTGAGCACATACCCATAGGGCTTAAGCCTTTTGGGTTAAAGTATGTCTTTATATATTATATTAATTATTCAAGGAAGCTCCCCAAGATATTTATCTCATCAACAAGTGGTATCAGAACCTATGGTGATGTGAGGCAAAGGTGGCAAGGTTATCGAGATTCCTTTTGTAGTTGGAGTGGGAATGGAGTGTGTGTACTTGAAACCCCTTCGCAAATGGAGCAAGACGGGTCCTTTTCGCAGTTGGAGCAAGAACAGTATATTGCACCAAACAAGCCCATAAAGCCCACACAAACCATCTTGGAAAATGCCCAACGAAGGAGTATTATTGCTAATGGTGCTAGACAATGATGAGGTGCACGGTTCCCATGGAAGGTAAAAGACGTGCAGGATTGACATGTGAAGGCCCATAGATGATGCACTAGTGAAGAAAAAAACCCATTAGACAAGGGGGAGCGAGTAGGATTTGTTAATGGCCCATGAAGAGGTCCTAAAGCCCATAAAGAGGCAGAGACTCACACGTAAGAGGAAGATTATAGGGTGTACACGTGTGAGTGAAGTCCCACATTAAATAAAGATTAGAAGAATGAGTTATTAATATAACATAATTGAGCACATACACATAGTGCTTAAGCCTTTTGGGTTAAACTGTGTCTCTATATGTTATTAATAATTTAAGGAAGCTTCCCAAGGTGTTTATCTCCCCAACAAACATTACTTCTAAAGGGTTGCTTCCTTTTAGATGAGAGCAAAGGAAAACAAGAGAGATTTTTCTTTAGCCGTGAGATATACACAAGAAATATTGTAATTGATTTGACAATAGTAAAATTATTAGGAGTTTGTCCTGCGATTTTTCGCTTCAAATAGAAAGGGTTTTCCATGTAAATATTTGTGTTCTTGTGTGTGATTGCTATTTGGGATTGATAATATTGATGGTAATATTATTCGGGACCCAATAGTGGTATTAGCGTTGAGTTGATTTAGAGGATGACTCTGTGTGAATTAAGATGGAAGAGAAGGGATTGCTTTGATTAAGGTGGAGCTATTCCAAGAGGAAAAGAAGACTACTTGATTAAGGCGGAGCTATCCCAAGAGGAAAGAAGACAATTGAAGACAATTAATGGAATTTGATTCAATGTGGAGATTGTTGGGAAATTGCTTCAAATTCCAATTGTGACATGGAAAGTCAATTAGGTTTCCTAGTTGAAGAAGGAAAAATTAATTTGGGTTTCCTTTGTGTGGAAGGAAAGACTATTCTTTGGGGTGGAAAGAAAGTTTATTCCTTGGTGTGAAAGGAAAGACTATTCTTTGGTGTGGAAGGAAAGTCTATTCCTTGGCATGGAAGGGAGACTATTCCTTGGTGTAGAAGGAAAGTCTATTCCTTGTTAAAGAAGTAATGTATTCCTAGTTCAAAAGAAAATAGGAAAAAAGTTTTATAAATAGACAATGCTACAAAGAATTTGGCGGCTTTGGCTTTGGCTTTGGCTTTGGCTTTGACTTTGGCTCAAGGGTTCTCCCTATAGGAAGAGGGAAAATAGAGCGTGAAACCAAAAGAGAAAAAAAGGATTTTTGCTTGGGAGGAACACAAGAGGAAGGAGAGAGTAAGGTATTGTCGCCTTCGAGAAGATAGCCAAGGAGGAGAAAGCAAAGTGTTGCCGCCTTCGAAGAGATAGCCATGGAGGAGAAAGTAAAGTGTTGCCGCCTTCGAGGAGATACCCAAGGAGGAAAAAGCAAGGTATTACCCCCTTTAAGGAAATAACCAAGGAGGAGAGAGTAAAGGGTTGCCGCCTTTGAGAAGATAAGCAAAGAGGAGAGAGCAACGTATTACTACCTTCAAGAAGATAGCCAAGGAGGAGAAAGTAAAGGGTTGCTGGTTTCAAGAAGATAGTCAAGGAGGAGAGATCAAAGTGTTGCTGTCTTCGAGGAGATAGCCAAGGAGAGCTATGTAGAAAAGAGAAAGAAGAAAAAGCGAAAGCTAGAGATGAGAGAGCATAGGGTAGCCGCATTTAGATGAGAGCAAAGAAAAATAAGAGAGTTTTTTTTAGCCGTAAGACATACACAAGAAATGTTGGATTAAGATAGATTGACCTTGGTTAATTAATTCAATTACCCAAGTTGATTAATTAAGTCAAATTACATGAAAATCATGGAGGCACCAACAAATCACCAAATAACTAATATGCAGCAGAAAATAAAATAACAAGGTGAATTGTTAACAAATGGGGAAAACCTCTCGCAAGGCAAAAACCCCATCGAGTGAATTCAAGGTCACCATTTCCAAGAATCCACTAATCAATAATCAAGCGGTTACAAGTATAAGGAATCTTATCACTACCTTGGCCTATCCCAAAATACCAACTTACAGTTAAACTTTCGCTTCAATACCCAATTGGACTTGATCTTGTAGTAGCCTTCTTTCCTTTGTTGCACAAATCTCCAATCTGTGATTAACTCCTTTGCATGCATCCCAGTACGTGACTAATTCCAGCAACTTCAATGATTGTTGTTAGCTGCAAAATTCTTCACTTCATCAACAATTAAGATTAGGAAATACTTGGTTGCAAAACTCAAAGGCGTACAAAATGTAGTAGCTTCTCACAGAGTATATATGTTCTAGGTCTCTATTTTCATACTAGATGACTTTTAAAATAATCTTTATATATGACTAGGGTTTTGAGAAAAGAAATCTTAATCATCCAAGTCATTAGGGGCTGACTTTCAGATCTGGAAATTTTGAAATTGTAGATCTTGATAGATCGAGTTTGTGTCAAGCTTCTCCATTAATCCTCAATAGCAACATCTGTCAAGCTTGTGTTGAAACTTAATGAAACAACTTTTCTTCACTTGTTTCTTGGATCAACCTTCATGTCTTTAATGGAATCACTTGATATGTTTGAACAACATATTTCTTGATACATTAAACCCAACTTAGATCTACCCAATTACAAGTAAAGTGTGTTTTGTCAAAGGATTCGCTAATTACATAGAAAACATGACCCTAACAATCTCCCACTTTGGCAATCTGTGATAAAACCACAAGCATAATTAGGAGAGAAGTATAAAACAACAATCTCCATAACTATTACACAAAAGGTACATAAGTTTAACAACTACTATGAACTCTTGAAAAACTTTGCAAAAAGTGAGATCATGTCATAAAATACTTGCAACCTATCTTAAGTGAAACACTTAATCAAGATCCATCAAGGCATCAAGTTTGAAATATAGACAACTTATATAAATTAAGAAACATGTGTATAAAGAGAGAGAAGAAACACCACATGTGAGATAAGGTGAAGAACATACATCATCATCATATATATAGAAAGAAGAAGTACAATGTACGTAAAAAGGTCACGAGACCAAGGTACATGTAATGAGAACTATACAACAAAAACCTCACTACATATCTCAAAAACACTCTCCCCATATCACTAGACTAGTGCTCCCTTTAACATCAAGACTACTCTTTCATAACCAAAACTACTCTCCCTTTTTGTCACAAGCGATAAAAGGTGAATCACAAAGAGACGGTTATATCATCATCGTACTCGGGGCCAGAAGCATCATCACCATCATCATCTCCACTAGCCGAAGACTTTGTAGAAGTTTCGGGTGAAGGAGGAGCAAAACCACCATGGCGTGATTGCCGACAAGCAATACGGAATTCTAGTGTTCATCTGACACATCTCTTCAGAAAGATGGTCAAGACAACTACCAAAATCAATACGCATGAGCTGAATCTGATCCAAGATGGCAGTAAGAGATGCCTCTACTCTAGAAGAAGAAGATGAAGTAGATTAAGAAGGGGGTCGAGGGGCATAGGCAGCATCCTCTGCAGCACGAATGTCAGCCTCCTCCTATTGAGTGGGAATGGACTCCACATAAGGCTGCTTGACCTTAGCAGCTAGCTGTGCATCACTCCTTCGTATAGATTCCTAACTAATAGCACCTATGATAGGAAAGAAAGGGGAAATGGGAATAGGAATGTGCATGTGTGAGAATGCGTGTGATACCTAAAAAAAATATTAGCTTATCACGTGTAGCAGTGTCTTGATAGATATCTAGCATAGATATTATCATGTGTGAAGGAATGTCTATAGAGAGACCTTCCAAGTAGGAGAAAAGAAAACGGGCATGGGGCTTAGTGATGGTGTTATAGTGAGACTGTGGAGTGAGAGCAAAGGTTATCACCATATTAAGGATCCTTGGACCCCTAGCGAAGTCGAGTGTGATGAAGTTAAGAAGTTTACCCCACACCATGCTTTCTCATAAAATCGTGAGGCCAACTTGTCCTGAGAGATGGAACAGAGATGAGGATGACTAGGATAGTCCAGATGAGCTACCCTAGGAACGTGTAGTACCTTGGAAATGGGTTTTAGGGCAACTACGATACGTGTTCCTGTGAATATTGTAGTAAACTGAGGAATAGAGGTATCAATAATGTGTATGTTGGAGTAGAACTCCTATATAAACACACTAAGGCACCTTAAGGGTTTCTCGCAGAGAGATTCCCAACCTTGAGTGCTAAATGCATCGGGAAGAGGTGTGTCTAAAAAATCAAACAGAATGACTTGGCGTTCCGAATGAATCGCCCAGTCACTAAAGTTCTCATCAAAATCCTTTTAGGGTTTCAAATCACGGAACCAATCTCTAACTGGAAGAGAAGGAAGAGAATAAGATGAAGAACCATAGCGAGATATCAGGTTCTTAGAAGGTGCAGATTTTTTAGTTGCCATGTCAGGAAGCTAACGAAAGACAAATGGGAGAGACGCAACAACAAGATAGGCTTAGAATCAAAAAGAAGGAAAAGATCAATGCATGAAAATGCATGAGCATGTTATGTGCAATCTAACACAAAGGTTCATGGGCAAAACCCAAACCAATAGGCAACACAACATATTGTATAGGCAAGATTACAACCTAGAATGCATGAAACATGATTATAATCCTTGAAAATGCAATGCATGAGCATGTGATAAGCATTACAACAAAGCCCAACCCAAAAATTTTGATAAAAACTCAAAAACCCTAAATTTTCCCCAAAAAAAAAAAAAAAAAGACAAAAAATCTAGGTCTAAATGCATGAAAGAAGAGGAAAAGAAGAGATAGAGACCACTTACTAAAGGATTGAAGCTTGGAAGAGGCCCAAAAAGAAAAGGGAAGAAGGATTTTAGTGAAGAAGAAGGGTTTGGATCGAGAGAGAAGAAAGAGAGATTGAAATATTTAAGTGAAAACAGAATTAGGTCGAGCCTCAAGTATATATAGATCCAGGCATCTCAATATATCGAGGAGGTATCGAGAACAGAAACTCAATAGATCGAGAGGTATCGAGGAGGTGTCGATGGCCAAACTTCTTCGATGGATCGAGGAGGTGTCAAGCTTCTATCGAGCAAACAGAGAGTTTAGAAATTTGCCTTAATGCATTGGGCTATCTATTGAGAGGTATCGAGAAAACCCAGAAAATCTTCAATAGAAGAAACTTGTGTCGAGAGGTATCAAATTGGTGTCGAGAGGTATCGAACTGCTGTCGAGCTTCTATTGAGCCAGTATCGAGCAAATAGAAACTAGGTTTTTCAAGGAGGGAAAAACACATGTGATGAATACAAACAAGATAGACACCAAACCAAACATCAAAGAAGCATGTTAAGCACTCAAACATAGCAACATCTCTAGATGCAAAGCATTCTGAGATCAACACACACACACACACACACACACACACACTAAACAAGTCTAACCAATTTTATTTTAAAAAACAAGTCAAGACAGTCTAGTAAGCTTATACTACCACATGTATTCCTTGTGATAGCCAAATCACATTGTACCTGTACAATAGGATCAAGAGTAGCAAAGAGTATGTGTGTTGTGTGTGAAACTTTTGCAAGAAAGCATAAGTGTCTCATCATAGGAAAAAAAATGATATAAGAGAATCAAGAACATCCACACACAATTATAACTATTTGATGGAGACCATCACCTTTAAGGTACATCATATAACTCCCACATCTCCTAGAAACACACTTGCAACCATATATAAAAGCATTTTGATTCTTTTTGCTTTTCATATTCTTTGCATATTTTTCTTTTAAGCATAAAAAGGCATATCATGCATGGGCATATAGGAGAGAGAAAAGAATTACCCAATTATGTATGCCAAACATCCTTTCATGCTGTGCAAGTGCTACACCTTATCAAGCATGGTTTTTATGAATTGCACACAGATGTTTATGATTGATGAGTTTTAGTGGTGAGATGGTTATTTATGCCTTTCTCTTGGGATTTTTTAGTCCTTTCTGTCAAAAAGAGTGATAAGGATATGAATGATACACGATTAACCAAATCATACAAATCACACAACAAGCTACAAAGCTCACATTGCTTAGTTGTGCATGAAGATGCTCATCTAAGCTACAAGTGATACAAAGTTTAAGAAACCTTGTTTTAAAGGCCATCCAAGGGTACACAAGTACCAGTATACACAAACACACATTGTTTTTGTATTTTTTCATTTTTTTTATTGAAAGCAAAAAAACAAAACACAAAAATAAACATATTAAAAAGTAATAAAAACTAGACTGACTCAAAAACAAACAAGAAATGCAAGATTAGGGAAGGAATCACTTGAAGGAGTCTTTTTCCTTCCAAACAGGAGACTTGGAAGGAGATGAAGTTTTCTTGTTCTGAGACCTCTGCATAGGTGAATAGGAAGGAGGATTAAACCCATTGAAATTCTTTAAGAACAGCACTGCCTTTAAGAGTTCCCCAAGAGAAGCCAAAGAGTTTTGAAGTTGATTTTGGCCTCCAAAAGATAACACACTATTGCTTTATTGTGTGACAAGCCACTAAAAGCAATTTGGATGAGTATGTCCCGAAGCTCCACAGTGATGATTGAAGTGAGGTTTCTTCGGTTGAGACTTCTTCTTAGTGGAGTGATGATTGTTTTGCTTATTTTCTTTAACAAACTTAGGGGGTGCTCCTAGAATGGATTTACCTTTATCAAGCTTATCCTCACTAAAAATTTCAAATTTAGGCTCAGTTATCTTTGGTTTAGCATTAGAAGCAGGAGGAACAAAAACAACATTATTCAATGCACTAGAGGAAGTATTACAAGAAGAGAGAGAGAGCGATCATACCTGAGACCAGTTTTATTAGATGCAGCCTTCTGGAAATTCAGCATTTCATCCAGCTTAGCACTTGAAATTCTTTTCAATTGAGCTCTCACTTGAAACAGCTCAGCATCCAGTTTCTTGGTCTTCTTGGCCAGGAAGTTGTTTTCAAACCGCAATGCTCCAATAGTTTAATTTGCTTCATCAACTTTAGTGGAGAGTTCCTCTTGTTCCAACTCCACTTCACTTAGCTTCCTTGTGGCTATACAGCTTTTCATGCTTCTCAGAATTCTTGTAAAGCTTTGAGTAGGTAGTATAGATATCATCTTTTTCATCTATCTCTTCAAACTTGGACTCCATCAGATCCTCTTCCTCATTAACAGGTTCTTCTAGTTCTTTGGAAGAATCAATAGTAGCTATAAAGGCATTGACTATTCCTTCTTGATCACTATTTTTCTAAATCTGCTTCTAGTTCAGTATCACTCAAAGTGGCAGCCAGGGAGTTGACTTGAGATAGGTGGGACATTCATGTTTCATGTGTCCATACCCTTGACACCCATACCATTTTGGACTAGCTGGTATGTTGCTAATTTGTCCAACTTCTTTAGATTCTCTCTTGAATTTATCTTGAGACTTAAATTGAGAGAATCCAGACTGTTTGTGATTCTTGTCATTTGTCTTGACATTCGCATTTTTTGATGAACTTCTTGAATTTTCATCTTTAGACAACTCATCTTCTTCATCAGTCTTGGCTTTTAGAGCCATATTCTTGCTCTTGCCTCCCTTGCCAATCCTTACTAAACCTAATTCATAGGTTTGCAGATTCCTAATCAACTCTGTCACAGGAATGGTGTCAATGTCCTTTGATTCTTCTATAGCGGTGATCTTGGCATGGAATTGCTCTGGAAGAGATCTAAGGATTTTTCCTTACAATTTTAGGCTCTGGAATCTTTTCACCTAAATTGAATGATGAATTCACTATGTCCTTGAGTTTGGCATAGAATTCATCAAATGTCTCATCATCATCCATCCCTATTTCTTCAAAACTCGTGGTAAGCCTTCGAAGCTTGGAATCTTTCATAGCTTTGGTACCTTCATTAGTGTTTTGAAGGATTGTCCATGCCTCATTCGCACTCTCAATGGATGAGTTCTTTTTAAACTCCTCGTTAGTCACAACACTAAACAAGGCATTCAACGCTCTACTTTTGAAATTTGCAACTTTGATCTTATCATTATCCTAAGATGCTAATGGATCAGTAGGTTTGGTCCATCCAACCTCGATAACCAGCTATACATTTTCATCTAAAGACTACAAAAAAGTTTTCATGCATACTTTCCAGTATGTATAATTAGTACCATAAAAAAGAGGAGATATAATCAACGATTGTCCACAATCCATAACAATATGAATCAATAGATCACACAGCAAAGATTAAAATCTAATTAAAGTGTGCCCGCTCTGATACCACTTATTGGGTTAAGATAGATTGACCCTAGTTAATTAATTCAATTACCTAAATTGATTAATTAGGTCAAATTACACGCAAATCGTGGAGACACCAACAAATCACCAAATAACTAATATGCAGCTGAAAATAAAATAACAAGGTGATTTGTTGACAAATGGGGAAAACCTCTCGCAAGGCAAAAACCCCATCGGGTAAATTTAAGGTCACCACTCCCAAGAATCCATTAATCAATAATCAAGCGGTTATACATATAAGGAATCTTACCACTACCCTGGCCTATCCCAAAATACCAACCTATAGTTGAACCTTCGCTCTAGTGCCCAATTGGACTTGATCTTCTAGTAGTCTTCTTTCCTTTGTTGCATAAATCTCCAATCTGTGACTAACTCCTTTGCACAAATCCCAATACTTGACTAACTCTAGCAACTTGAATGATTGTTGTTGGTTACAAAGTTCCACTTCATCAACAATGAAGATCAAGAAGCACTTGGTTACAAAACCCAAAGGTGTAGAAAACACAGTAGCGTCTCATAGAGTATATGTGTTTTAGGTCTCTGTTTCCATACTTGATGACTTTTAAAATAATCTTTATATATGACTAGGGTTGTGAGAAAAGAAACCCTAATCATCCAAGTCATCATGGGCCAAATTTTAGATCTGAAAACTCTGAAATCATAGATCTCGATAGATCAAGCTTGTGTCGATCTTCTCTATTAATCCTTGATAGTAGCATCTGTCGAGCATGTGTTGAGACTTAATGAAGCAACTTTTCTTCACTTGTTTCTTGGATCAACCTTCATGTTTTTAATGGAACCACTTGATATGTTTAAACAACATATTTCTTGATACATTAAACCCAACTTAGATCTACCCAATTACAAATAAAGTGTGTTTTATCAAAGGATTAGTCAATTACATAGAAAATATGATTCTAACAAGAAATATTGTAATTGATTTGAGAATAGTGAAATTATTCGAAATTTGTTTTGTGGTTTTTCCCTTCAAAGAGAAAGGATTTTCCACTTAATTATCTGTGTTCTTGTATGTAATTGCAATTTGAGATTGATAATATTGATGGTAATATTATTCAGGACCCAACAATAAATATATCACATTGTCTAGCTATTGAATAGAAAACCAGTGGGTTGCCAAGTTTAAGTGCCCACTTTTACTCATAGCTGTACATTTTTAGACCCCTTAAACACAAACAGATTAACCTAGTTATTTAGCTAAGTAATTAACTTAGGTAAATTATTCAAATCTATGTTAATACAAGTAAATCATATCATGTAAATAATACGGAAAATAAAGAACACAATGATATGATAATCCTGGAAAACCAAACTGGTAAAAAACCTGAGGAGAATTTAACCTAGCTATCTTCAAGGTAAAATGGATCCATTATGAAAGAATTGAAATTTTACAATAGCGACTTAGACCACTAACATCCTATTGTTACCTCGAGTAGAAAACTTACTACCACGACCACATGATAGCTTCGAGTCCACAGACTACTTCTTTCCTTGATTCACAGCAACCACAAGTACTCCCACTTGTGTTTTTCTTTAAGTTCTTTATGCAACAACTGAAACGATCACCAAGCTCTCGACATCAATCTTGATCTTGATAACCCTAAGTATGTAAAAGAGCAAACACATCTATATCTCATAAGAGATTCACATACACAGCATAAACAACAACATAAAAACGTGGTTAGAGTTTTTCCATTTATATTTAAGGCAAAACATAAAACCATACACGTCATATGGGCTTGGGCTGTGAAAGTTCAAATAGTGTAAAAACACCCTTGAACGTTTAGACCCCCAATTACAAAATAACCAATTCAAACTTTATGACAAACAACAAGTGTGCGGAAAATGAACACAAGCTTTAAACAGAATTGGAAAATAATCTAAGCCAATTAAAATCACATCCACAGCAGAAAATAAAAGGCAAAGATTAAGGGAAGAGAGATGCAAACACAAGGACAACACACGATGTGTTATCGAAGAGGAAACCGAAACCCTCGGCGTAAAACTTCTCCACCGCCCTCCAAGCGGTCAATAATCCACTAGAAAATGTAGTTGGAATACATGAACAGCAATAGACCCTCCAAACCTAATCTACCCGATGTACCTAAGCCCTCCAAGCTTCTTGCTCCAACGAGGTTGCGCTGAACCTTTTTCTTTTCTAGCTTCCTGGATTCCGCTACTTGATCATAGCATCCGCCATCCTTGGCATCTTCCAATACTTCCCAAAGCTCCAAAAACACTCAACACTCTGAATGGGTGTGGATAGTGTTTGGATAGAAATCTCCTCTCGATAGGTATGACAATGAGAGAGGGAATGAGAAGAGACTACAAAGATTTCTCTCTAAGAATGAGTAGCTCTCTCTAATTGGGTGGGTGTTTTGAAGAAACCTCTTTTAGGGTTTTTCTTTCTAAATAGCCACACATATTTTGTGGGAATGAGGGGTATTTATACTGGTGTGAGAAAGGAATGCAAAGAGTCAGTTTTTCCAAAATAGGGTTGGCTGGCGACTTGACCTCACGACTTGACTGAGTCGCGAGTTCAAGCCGTGAGTTAATTGAATGGCCAGTTTGGATTTTTGTCCTGTAGTGCTCTAACTGGCATAACTGTTCAGCTCCCCTGCATGCTCTGCGCATGTGCAACTTTTGGCGGCTTGCAAGCCACGAGCCTCCAGCGAGATCCAGCCGCGAGTCCTTGCTTCACTGCACAGTCTTGAGCATTTCTTCACACTCTCTCACACACTACCCTTACATGATTCCCACCTAAATACAGGGTTTCTAAGTGCTGTATTACAAGAAAATTTGTCACGGAATAAAGCCAACACATGGTTGATTAAATTCAACCTTACAGGTTTAGTTGGAAATTTTGCAGAAAAACATTTTGCACGAGGTTTGATCGATCGAGTCTAATTTTCAATCGACCGAGCCTTGCAAAAAGTGAACAATAATTTTCTGCAATTATTCAATTCCAACCTTACAATAAACATACTTTGAGCAGCCTAAATCTAGACTCTAAGTTTTGATCATGGTTTGCCAACATTACACATTGAAGTTCTAAAACATTTAGATCCTAAATCCTTAGAACATAACACTAGCTGATTTGTACTATAATTTAATAAACACAAGATTATCTTGAAAGAAAGTGAAAACTCACTAAGTGTATAAAACACTTGTGAATGTTTAGACCTCTAAAAACAAATTTTCCAATTCAAGCTTATATTCAAATAGTATATGTGCGGAATATGAAATATAAGCAATACCTAAATAAGCAAACTACTCTAAGCCATTAATTAATCACAACTAGCAGAAATTAAAAGCTAAGAGTAAGGGAAAGAGAGATGCAAACACAAGATAACATTGGTACATGTTATTGAAGAGGAAACCGAAGAACTTGATGAAAAACCTCTCCGCTGTCCTCCAAGTGGTAAATGATCCACTAGAAAATTAATTGGGATACATGAATAGCAATAAAACCTCCAAGCCTAATCTACCCAATGCACCTAAGCTCTTCAAGTTTCTTACTCTAACAAGGTTACGCTGAACTGTGTCTTCTCTAGCTTTCCGAATCTCGTAATTAGCCTATTGCATCAACCAATATGAATTGGTTCTTTCTTGAACAAATTCCCAAACACCAAGAACCTTCTCTCTACTCTGAATTTGATGAGATAAAGATTTGGTTTATAATCCTCTCATGGGTATGTCAATGAAAAGGGTAAGAGCAAAGGAATTTGAAGAATCAAGTGTATAAGATAGTGGATGAATCAATCTTGTTTTTCTCTAGGGTTTTGTCTCTCAAAATTCTCTCTAAAAGCTCTCTACATTTCATGGGTATAAGGGTATTTATAGTAGGGTATGAGATGAAATGTGAAAAGTCACTTTTTAGCAAAACAAGGTGCACTAGTGAGTTACTCGCAACTGGGATGAGTTGCGAGTTCCAGTCATCAATTACCAGACTAGGCCAGACTGTACTTTTTTTCCTGTAGTGATCCAACTATCCTGACTCTTCATATTCCTGCATGCTTCACACGTGTGCTTCATTTTCGCGAGTCACCACTCGCGAGTCAGTCACGAGTCTAGTCACGAGTCACCTTCTTGTTGCACACTCTTGATCAAGTCTTCACACTTTCTCACATACAACCCTTATATTATTCCCACCTAAATATAAGATTTCTAAATGCTGATTTACAAGCAAATTTGGCACAGAATAAAGCCAATACATAGTTGAATAAATTCAACTTTACAGAAAGAATGAAAGCATTTTTTTTATTTATTTAAAGTTTAGAGGCATTTTCCTCCACTAAAATTTGTTAAAATTTCTAGAAAGTGTATTAAATATTGGGAGATTTAATTGTCAACATTATAGTGAAAGTAGTATCTCTCATTTAAAAGACAAAAACCCAACAATGCTCTTTCTATCATCCATAATTCCATATCTATAGTCCTTAAATTGCTATATCCCAAAAGTTTAAATTCTTTAAAAATGGAATAAGGCAATCTAACGTAAAGTGTAAAAAGTTCAAGTATCAATAATTCTATTAGCAATCTTCAAATGTGTCCTAAATAAGCGCATTAAATTTCATGTTGCGACTTTCGAGGCCAATACCAAAGAGAATGTTCTCCGTTGTACGTGTTAGATAACTCAGGCTTTTATCCAAACTATTTAACAATTTTGGGTTTACTTTATCATCATCATTATGAAAGGCTACAAGCCCAATCGCATACACAAACCATTGCTTTTTTTTTTTTTTTTTTTTTTTTTATTGAATTATTCAAACATATTTGGTTTGTTGCTTGTCAAAATTAAACCATTTTCATAATTAAAAAAAGACTCAATCAAGATATCTCAACTCATGTGACTTACAAAGTATGTCACATGGAAATGTATTATTCGGGAGTTTGGAGTGTTTGCTCAAAACACAACTACAAGCGCACTTTTATTTGTATTTAAAAAAATGTCCTCCATCTACTCAAACTTTCTCACACACTTTCCAGCAACACTTCTTTCTCACACACTTTCTGACAAGACAATGCCTTAGTTCATGCCTTAGCCCAGAGAGCGAGAAAGTCATCTCTTTTATTAATATTGATTGAGTTTGTTTCTTTTGAACTTCATGATTGTTTTACTAAAGATTTTACTTCTATGAATATAACAGATAACAGTCTTTCTTCTAAAACGAAAAAAAAGAAAAAGAAAAAACCATGTCTGCCATCAACTCAAACTGGTAATTGACAATGATGATTTGGTGACTTAAAAAGAGAGAGTCATGAAGGTGCGTAAAAAAGCTCTAATTTTCACTACTGAGGTTGTTCTTCAACCTTACTACCCTATATGAAAATTCTTAGCCTAAGCTGTCCTCTATAACTATTTGAATTTTAGAGGATATTTCTATTATTTGTTAAAGCTTTCATACTATTTTTGTTGTTAGTGTTCCTATTGAATGTTTCTCGTGTCTCGTTGTAAATATATGTGAACTCTTAATTCCTTTTAAGAGTATAGCCCATGGCAACAAACTGGAAAAAAACTTCTTCTCCCAGATAAGCATTCAAAAAGCATATTTATCATATATTTGATATCTATATATTTATTTTACGCTATCCTACTTATTATTAATGGTATAATTTCTGAACAAGAAATTAAGGCAAAAATCTCATCCTAATTGATACCCAACGCTAGGCTTACCATTCTTGGTTTGTATCTCTCTACCCTTTTTTTTTTCATCTTATACACCATTGTACATCAATAGCCTCTCTTCCATACATCAAAGTTGTTACTTCCATTTATCATTCTTTTATATTTCCTTGATCTCTTTGTTGATAACATTTCTTTTATATTCTATAGGTCCTCAAACAGGAAAAAAAACGCGTTTGATTATTGATATTCTCTATATGAATCATTGAGATCTTGTATGCTTCCCATTTACCATAATATTTCACTAGAACTTCTTTTTAGAGATGATAATGAAATTATTTTTATGAATAAGAGATGTTGGTGATGGACAAGGATAGGAAAGTTTTTCCAAACTTAATTAACATGTTCTTCTCTAGGTAAAGGAAAAAAAAAAAAAAAAAAAAAAAAAAACAAGATATTTCCCATCTTCTTGGGTGTTCCTATTTCATGTTGATTGATTGGTCCAATTACATGCAAATCCCAATTGAAGGTACAACTACTTTGCTAGCCTAGAGTTAAGTGTAGTAGAAAATAAATTTGACATAGGCAATATGATTACGATAGAAAAACCTTTGCAGGAATAACCCCAATGAGTGATATTTAGGTCACCATTCCTTGAATAATCCACTAACAAACATTGAGTTTATGAGTACAAGAAATATTACCTTAGCCTGTAGTACCTACCTACCTATAGTGGAATCTACTGACCTATCCAAGCTCATATCTAACCTTGTTGGATTACTCTTTTTAGCAGAATTCTTCAAGGTACACGAATCTACCAATGTGTGGTTGAATCTTACAAAAATCCTTGATTGATGCAGTTGATTTGTGCAAAGTTCTTCACAATAACATGCTCCAATACAAATGGTAGTAACTTAGTACAAAACCTTAGGCACACAAAGTCGTAACAACTTCTTAATATGCCTGTCTCTTTGAAGTGCAGTAGAAATGCAAAATTCAGCATTCTCAAGCAATTTCTTGAACAATTTTCTTCATTCTTCAACATGGATATCCAATACACTTTTGGACACTGAAAACTTAGACTCAAAATACATATAAAGTGCATTTTGGAATGAATTTTTCAACACATTCCCTAACACCATGTTATGTTCTTAAACACATGTCAGTCAAAACCAGGGGCGGAGGGAGGGGGGGGCGAGGGGGGGCAGGTGCCCCCCCTGAACTTCCAAAATTTTTACTAATAATGACAGTACATTGCATTGAAATGTATTATTTGCCCCTCTACACAAAATAGAAAAAAACTTTTCTATTTACTGCTACATGTTTCAGAACTCAACAGCCTTAACTAATAAACTCTGAGACTACTATAACTCTAATATAAAACTATGGGTCCCATCTAGTAATGATTAAAAAATAAAAAAACCTACTGCTAATGCTATATGCCCATGCGGAATAAGAATCACAGCAGCCTAATACTAATAGAACTCTGAAAAAAAACAGAGTATATATAATACAGTATAAAGCACACCTTCCATAAAATTAAAAAAAAATTGTATGTTTTTAAAATTAAACAAGGGAAGGTAAATAATTAGTTTTTTCATAGTTTGTAATTTTGTTAATATGGTAAAGGTAAATTTGGTAATTCATTTGGTTAAACATTTTTATGCTCTACTCTCCCTCTAAATCTCTCTAATTTTAGGAGGATTAAAAATGAGGGGTTAGAAGTAGTTAGAACCCCTCCAAGTCCCTCCTCCTCCTCCCTTAAAAAAAATCCAAATAAAGTAATTTAACTTAAATAAAGTAATTTAACTTACTCTCCCTCCTTCTACTCTACTCCCTTCTACTCCCCCTCCATTCAAACAAGCTATTAGAGTATTAGAGTTTCTGTTGAGTTTTTAAAAGCATTCAAGGTGAGTTTTTAAAAACATTCAAGTCATTGAGTCTCTTTTAAATATTCACAAGTATATTGCATACTCTTAATATTCACGTTTAAATTTTTTTAGATTAGTTTTTTACTTTAAATCTTGTCTTTAACCTTGCCCCCCCTGACCTAAATTCCTGGCTCCGCCACTGGTCAAAACTGTATCTTTTGTCCACTCTAATCTTGGATCGTAGCTCTTGATCATTTTAAGAATTTATCAAATCATTCTTTCAGCTATGCCATTTTGATTTACCGATCTAAGGACTTTTAAAGATGGCCAATACTATTTGTTTCATAAAATTCTTTAAATTCATTTTATCTGAATTTGCCCTTCTATCGAATCACAAGGTCTTAATTTCATAACTACTATACTTGTCTACAATAGTTTAAACTTTTTAAATAATTTTAAAATCCTCATAATTCTATTTTAGAAAAAAAAATCATCATTTTGACTAAAATCATCAATGAAGAGAAGAAAATAGTCATTTGTACTTTCCGTCCACACACATCGCTATGAACAAGCTAGAGTCCTCTCACCATATTATTTTTTGATAGCTTAACTTGGTCAGATGTTCAATGTCAGACAGTCCTCTCACCATATTATTTTTTCACCATAAATTATGAAAGTTCAGATAGTGTATAAAACACCCTTGGACGTTTAGACCCCCAATTACAAAACAACCAATTAAAGCTTTATGACAAATAACTAGTGTGCGGAAAATGAACAAAAGCTATAAATATAATTGGTAAACAATCTAAGCCAATTAAAATCACAACCACAGTAGATAATAAAAGGCAAAGATAAAAGGGAAGGAAGATGCAAACACAAGGACAACACTCAATGTGTTATCGAAGAGGAAACCGAAGCCCTCAGCGTAAAACCTCTCCGCCGCCCTCCAAGTGGTAAGTAATCCACTAGAAAATATAGTTGGGACACATGAACAGCAATAGACCCTCCAAGCCTAATCTACCCAGTGTACCTAAGCCCTCCAAGTTTCTTGCTCCAACGAGGTTGCGCCGAACCTATTTCTTTTCTAGCTTCCCAGATTTCACTACTTGACCATAGCATCAAACAATGTAGATTGGTTCCTTCCTAACTGCTTCCCAGAACACCAAACAGCCCTCTCAGAGTAATGGATATGGTGAGAAAAGGTTTTGGTAAAAAGACCTCTCAAGGGTTTAACAATAGAGAGGAAGAGAGTTGAGGAATTTGAAGAGACTCTTATGTAAAGATTGCAGATGAATCAATCTTGTTTTACTCTAGCGTTTCTCTCTCAAAATTCTCTCTGGAAGCTCTCTTTCTTTTGTGGCTCGCAGCTTGGCCTCGCGGCTTGACTGAGTTGCGAGTTCCAGCTGCGAGGTAACTGAACTGCCAGTTGTCCTATTTTGTCCTGTAGTGCTCCAGCTAGCATAACGCTTCAACTTCTGGCATGCTTGGCACGTGTGTTGCTTCTAGCGACTTGAAGCCGCGAGTCACCCGCGAGATTAAGTCGCGAGTCTCTGTTTTCTTGCACACTTTTAAGCATTTCAACACTCTATCTCACTCACTACCCTTACAACAATCCCACCTAAATATAGGGTTACTAAATGTTGAAATACAAGCAAATTTGGCACGGAATAAAGCCAACAAGATGGTTTATTAAATTCAACTTTACAATCTCCCCATTTGGCTATTCCGTAACAAAACCCTAAAACAGACTCTAGACTTAACATGTGAGTTGGGAACAGTTGAGCAAAACTCACTCACACCTAACTCTAGAAACTGTAAAGCTCTTGAATCATATGAACATGAAACTCCTGAAACACAACAATACACCATGATCATTGTATGCAGAAAAGCATGAAATGCATATGAAGCAGGCTATACGTGATCAAGCAAAAATGGAGTTAAGAAACAAACCATGGCTTGATCAACAAAGCAATCACTATAAGGTAGTGACCACAATGTTCATTCACACTTGGAATGAACACTTGAACAAACAAGCTAACAAGCTCAATGCAAGTCACTTGCATGCCCAACACTCAACCAATGCATAATACACTAAGTATATGCATCTAGGAACAATCCTACAAGGGCACAAGAGTGACAGTACTTAACAAGAAAATGCATGACATTTAGTTAAAAGTACTGATTTAACAAAGTATAAAAGGCTGCATAAAGCATGGTACAGACCATAAAGCCTACAGATAAAGCACATAAACCCTAAAAGTTTACAAAAGCAACATGGGTACAAACACAATTATAAACTGAAGAACATCAACAATATATATATAAAGTAAACCAAGTTTCAAAAACATCCATGTGTTATAAGTTGGAATCTAACATACACCAAAACCATAGTGTATCAAACCCATAATATAAACCTATAAGATAAAAGGTAAGACCAAAACAAAAGTATGTGTACTCCCCCTATTACTATGCACACTTTCCTTTGAGCTTTCTCCCCCTTACTGTATTATCTCCCCCTTTTTGGCACAAATAGCTAAAGGCTATCATCTAACTTTTGTTGAATAGCGTCTAGCTGATTCTCTATGGTCTCGAGTCGCATTTGAACATGGTTGTTGGTGAAGTAAAGAAGTGCCACCATTTCTTCAATGCATTTCTGAATGCTTTCAAGCAAACTACCCATTCTATCAGTTTGAGGATCAGACTGTATTTGCGGAATGCTAGTTTGTTGAACTTCAGGGATGACATGCGAAGTGGGTGTGGTATGCTCATGTGTCTCTGACTCAGGAGCAGACGGAGTAACTGGAGAGATGTGTGCACTCTTTGGTATTTTAGATGAATGACTTTTGATGGCTTGTAAAGTGAACATGGAAATTGGACGCAGACGGGTTATCATTTTTCCATCTGAGGGAGGAACAATACCTTCACGAAGAATGATCATCATGATGAGACTGCAAAATGGAATACATCCTCGAGCTGCAGATCGAGCCGCGGTCTTCCTTCTGGTTTGAAAGATGTGAGCACAGATATCAATGGACGTTCCTGTAATAAGATCACATAGGAATTGAGCTCTTCCAAGATTGATGAATGTAGTGTTGGACAGTGGGTAGAGATTAGAGAACATGATCAGCTTTAGTGTGGTCAACTCTGGTGCAAACTTTGTGGTGCTTATGGATGTGCCTGTACTAGATACTTCATGGTCAGGTCCTAGAACTTGTAGAATGTCTTGAGTCTCTGGAGTTCAATCATCATACGGAGTTAGATCCACATCCATAGGTCTAGTGATGCAGAGAATTTCGACTATGGAGTTTGGGGTGATGATAAATTCCTTTCCTCTTACCCAGCAAATTAGCTTAACTCCAAGATCACTTGAATTAGAGTAGCATTCCTTAACCAGTTCATCCATTGGATTGACAAAATTCCCAAATAAGTTTGCCAATCTCTTGGCTCAAAGATTCGAGGGATAAAAGTGGTCCCTAAAGTATCAAACTCAACCACCCGTTCCACTATAGGAGATGCCCTGTCAAAAATGTTTGAGTAGATGTGTGAGGTAAGCGGGGTTCTAAACCTCTCCAAATTGGAGTCTTGAGATGACTGAGATGAGAGTTGAGTCCTTTTAGCAACTGGGGTTGATGGATCATCAGTTACAATGTCTTTGCCCTTAGAGGATTGACGAGACATCTGCAAGATAATAGGCACATAGCAAAGAACCAAAAATAGCACCACAAAAGGACAGATATCAACTTGATTAGATTCAAATATGAATGTAAACCATAGATATCACACACAATTACAAACATAAGTCATGTTAGTATAGAATGAGGCAGGTGCATCAAAATGGTGAAAAATGCAATAGAGCACAGAGTAAGACAAACTTATAGATAACTGTCAATAAGACAATGTACCATGAGTATGATATGCACAGATCAAATACAGTAGAGAAATAAGGAAGAATAGCACAAGTTAGACCAAAGAACATCAAAATGAAAAAATGAAAACCACATTCATCCAAAGTAGAGCAAATGGTAGTGGGACATAACATATAGAAAATAGAATGTTTTAAAGTAATACCCTCAAGACAGAAGCACACACATGTTATGTCAATCATAAAAACACTGTAATACAAGATAGGCAAATCAAAACCATAGACAATTTAAACTCTCATACTCACAAAAGGAGTAAAACACAGAAAAACACCAAACCCATTTACCAAATGAGTATGAAAACCAAAAAAAGCCAAAGCACAGAACAAAGATTAGCACATTGTGACCAACAATATGAAAACAAATGAAATCGGCATTGAACACAACTAACCATACCCAGCAATCTAAGAGAAAAAATTTCGAACACAGTAAGACACAAAATACAGTATCAACTCAAAGGTAAGAAAATAATACTTAAAACATAATATATGAAGTGAGGAAGAGAAGACCCATACCTTTTCTTGATGATTTTGAGAAGAAATGAAGCAACAATGGAGTTCGAAGTGGGTTACATGGAGCGTTTGGGAAGTTGCAGACAAAAGAGAAAATGAACAGTCACAAAAAGTTCGAGGGAAAACTGAAAAAGATTTTAAAAACTGTCCTCACTATGCAAAACACGCGTTTTTCGCGGCTGAGGTAAGTCACCAGATAGTTGCTAGATACACCCGCCAAAACACTTCAAGCCAAAAGTTTTGAAAAAAATTTCTAAGTGTTTTTCGCAATTGGAAGTCTCACTCACGAAGGAGTCACGAGCTGAGTCGCGAAAATCTCTGTGTACCCCTTATGACTGGACCTTCCATTCGTAAACAAGTCGCCAAAATTGACCCGCAAGCTTGCGACTGTGGCATGCGACCACAGTCGCCAAAACAGGGCAACACTGTTTTTTGAAATTTTTAGTTTTTGAAGAACAAAATACTTTCCAAAAACACCTAAAACACTCAAAAATATTTTTGAATTTAAATCAACAAACATTGAGCATGTGAAAACACATTTCATCAAGTACAATCACACAAATGAATATGGCATTTATTGAACATAAACTTGTGTGTTGTGTGTGGGTATCAACAATGAGATAGTCCTTAGTCTAATGTGAAGGTTCAATGATCAATTCAACCAAGGCATACATAATTAGCACTAGATCATATGACCCATCTCAATTATAGAAGTATGCATATATGATCCCCCACAAAACTTGATTACATAATTTAGAGCTTTACATTTGACTCCACTTTCAATCATAACATTTGATCTTTTTGAGACAATCACCTCTCATTGTGAGAATGATATTTGATATTTCACCTTGATGAGATAGCCTTTGGCTTTTTCAATAAACATTCACTTTAATTTTTGGTCGCTTTCCCTTTTTCCTAGTCGAATACTAGTATGTGCGATAGGCTTTTGCAGCTCAATATCTCTTTTCATTTGGAGATTTACATTTGGTGAGCTCTTTTTAGCAAAAACAAAAATAAAGAGTGGGAAGATATATAGACACAAGTCTATGCATGTCTCAAGATCAACATAACTATTCACTAATCATTCATGACAAGTTTGAAAATCTATTTACAATAGTCACATAGATTTCAAGATTTCTTCCACAGTGATAAGAGTGCAAAGAAACAAGCTACGCTCGTAAATGCACAAAACCATTAGCATAAAGGTACAAGGCAAAACAAGTTTTGAGACACAACTTAACAATGTCAATCAAACTTTTTGATCTTCTACTTTTTTATGTGGTTTTTTGGATTTTTGACACATAAGAAGGAAAAAATTGATCAAAAACAACAAAAAGGAATAAACGATAGAATGCAAAAATAAACAAACACATTTCAACCAGTACAATTAAAAAGCAAACAACCAAACTAAGTCACAAAGCATAGAAAGTATTGATGCATGGACATGTTGTAATGCTTATGCATGAGTACCCTTTTTCACCCACACATCACTTGCATTTGGGGTGATTTCCTTATAGGATTGGGTACGAGAGTTAGGGCTTTCAAATCTTCGTGTGAAGCTTTCCAAACAGTTGGTGAAAGCACCAATCATCTTCATCACGTCCATCATTCCGGTATCACCACTTTGATCTCTTGATGGTTCACCAACCCAATTTCTCCTGTCATTTCTAGGTCCCCGTGACCTTGGAGTAGTTGCATTATTCATTGCTCTCAGCTTTTGACAATTTGGCCAAGTATGCCCTTGAAGTCCGCAATGATGACACACATAGTTCAATCTAGGACCTCTTTGTGATCGTGAACGAGACTTGGCTCGAGATTCAGACCTGCCCACAGATTGATTACGAGGGCTATTCAACATCCGTTGGTTCTCCACATTCCTCTTCTCCTCAATCTTGGGCTTCTCAGCAGTAGGGCCAATTTCAGCTGACTCTTTGGCCTTTATAAACTTCACTTCTTTTGTGATATTACCAGATGAGCTACTCCTTCCAATATATTCCAACCCGGATTTGTCTAAAAAGCTCTTTTGTGATGAAATAACATCATCTAGTTTCTTGGTGGTGACACTCTCTATTTTAGCATTTGCTTGCACAACCTCTTGTTCAAGAAATCTCACTTTTGTGTAGGCTTCTGACAGCTCACCATTCAGTATTTCTATCTCACATTTAGCCTCCTTATAGCAAATTAGGAGACTTTTATAGTCCTTCTCTGCCTTCTTCATTTTTCTCACAGCTGCCTTGGCCACCCTTGTGTACTCACCCGACTTCTCCAGGAGTGAGTTATAATTCTCTTGAAGATTGGTTGTGCTTTCATCTTCTTCAACATGTGATTCTTTAACAACTCCCAATGATGCTTCATCACTATATTCTCCAAGTTCTCGTACAAGCAAATTCAACTCGTCTGAAGACTCAATATGGGCAATAGTCATAAAGGCTGAATAATTCCCTTCTCCGTCACAACTTTCCTCAGAATCTGAGTCGGATGAATCCGAGTCACTTAATGTCGTGGCATACACTTTGTCTTTCGACTTCAAATAATTCGGATATTCTTTCTTAAAGTGTCCATGCCCGTTGCATTCAAAATAGGTGACACCTTGTGTAGATTGGGATTCTTTTCCATCTTTCTTTTTGAATTCCCTTCCTGAACTTTAGAATTTCCCTTTATCACCAAATTTGCCATTATTCTTGAATTTCAAGAATTTTCGGAAATTTTTTACAAGGTATGCAACATCTTTGTCAACCACATCTTCATCCGATGAGTCATGGACCTCCACTTTCTCATTAATGGTCTTGAGAGCAAGAGATTTGCTTTTCCGTTGATTGGGCA
Organism: Quercus robur; assembly: GCF_932294415.1. Taxonomy (NCBI): domain Eukaryota; kingdom Viridiplantae; phylum Streptophyta; class Magnoliopsida; order Fagales; family Fagaceae; genus Quercus; species Quercus robur. Next base: position 45,978,641 of record NC_065537.1, read on the forward strand.
ACGACATTTCATAAGTGTGAAGAAAACCAACTAGCTCTTGGACTTTGATGTCATCAAGGTCTTTGCTCTCTTCAATTGCTGTCACTTTGGCACAAAAACTTTCCGGCAATGATCGAAGAATCTTCCTTACAATTTTAGAATCCTCCGTTTTCTCTCCCAAATTGAACTTGCTTACAACCACCTCATTCAGCTTGCTATAGAAAGAGTCAAAGGACTCATCCTCACTCATTTTTAGCTCCTCAAACCGAGTGGTCAGCATCTGCAGCTTGGTATCTTTCACTTTCTTCGTTCCTTCGTAGGTGGTCTCCAATATCTCCCATGCTTCTTTGGCAACGGTAATGTGAGAAATCCTAAGAAACTCATCTGGAGACACACCACAGAAAATTGCATTAAATGCTTTACTGTTAGGATTAGATGCAGCGAGTGCTGCCTTATCCCATGTGGATTTGGCTTCCTCAGGCCTGGTCCAACCTATATCAACAGCATCCCAAACTAATTCATCAATGGAACATAGAAATGCTCTTATGCGAACTTTCCAAAAAGCATAATTACTACCATCAAAATATGGAGGTGCATTTAGGGATTGAGACCGATCCATCTTAATTGAGAGTCAAGGATCACACTATGGTAATAAAATCACTATAAGTGTACCTGCTTTGATACCAATTGAAAGTTCAAATAGTGTATAAAACACCCTTGGACGTTTAGACCCCTAATTACAAAACAACTAATTCAAACTTTATGACAAACAACTAGTGTGCGGAAAATGAACAAAAGTTATAAATAGAATTGGTAAATAATCTAAGCCAATTAAAATCACAACCACAGCAGATAATAAAAGACAAAGATAAAAGGGAAGGAAGATGCAAATACAAGGATAACACTCGATGTGTTATCAAAGAGGAAACTGAAGCCCTCGGCGTAAAACCTCTTCGCCGCCCTCCAAGCGGTAAGTAATCCACTAGAAAATGTAGTTGGGATACATGAACAGCAATAGACCTTCCAAGCCTAATTTACCCAGTGCACTTAAGCCCTCCAAGCTTCTTGCTCCAACGAAGTTGCGCCGAACCTATTTCTTTTCTAACTTCCCGGATTCTGCTACTTGACCATAGCATCAACCAATGTAGATTGGTTCCTTCCTAACTGCTTCCCAGAACACCAAACAGCCTTCTCACAGTAATGGATATGGTGAGAAAAGGTTTTGGTAAAAAGACCTTTCAAGGGTTTAACAATGGAGAGGAAGAGAGTTGAGAAATTTGAAGAGACTCTTATGTAAAGATTGTAGATGAATCAATCTTGTTTTACTCTAGGGTTTCTCTCTCAAAATTCTCTCTAGAAACTCTCTTTCTTTTGTGGGTAAAAGGGGTATTTATACTGGAGTGAGAATGGAATGTGAAGAGTCAAGTTTTTCAAAATAGGGTTGGCTCGCGGCTTGGCCTCGCGGCTTGACTGAGTCGCGAGTTCCAGTCGCGAGGTAACTGAACGGCTAGTTGTCCTATTTTGTCCTGTAGTGCTCTAGCTAGCATGACGCTTCAACTTCTGACATGCTTGGCACGTGTGCTGCTTCTGGTGGCTTGAAGCCGCAAGTCACCCGCGAGATCAAGTCGCGAGTCTATGTTTTCTTGCACACTCTTGAGCATTTTAACACTCTATCTCACTCACTACCCTTACAACAATCTCACCTAAATACAGGGTTACTAAATGCTGAAATACAAGCAAATTTGGTACAAAATGCCAACAAGATGGTTGATTAAATTCGACCTTACAAATTATAAGTTTAGCAAATTTAAATGTCATCAGCACCTTGCCTATCACATTGTTTCGGTAGTCCCTAACCAACTACAGTCCTTCAAGAGAATACGATGGAACCGAGCCTCGAGAAATTAAGAGGGAGAATGAGAGAATTTAGAGATTTGGAAGAGAATTCACTGAAGTTCTTTATTGCTTAACTTCTAGGATTACAAGAACTAGCCTCTTATACTCAAGGCTTGGTTAGAAACAACTTCTTCTAGAGTACTAACTATCGTAACTAACTATATCTTTCTCCTAATAGCTATCCAACTACTATTATAGCTCATACTAACACGTCCTAATTCAAATAAGCATGTGACCTAACTGGAATAAGCATGTGCGGATTACAATTAACCATATGCCACTAATTGCACATTAACTACATGCTGTTATTGAGTTGATACTGCTTTTGTACTACTTGCTGCTACACTGAGTTTACTGCAAATATTACTCTACAACAATTGTCCAATCAGTTCATTCTTGACATTTGGCCTAGTCTTAAATAATAGTTTTCAAACTTGAATGCTTGAAAATGTGTGAAAACATAAGAGCAATTTAGACTCCCAAATTAAAGTTACAGCTCGATTGATTTTACTCTAACTTAATACTAAGTGCGGAATAGAGTAAATGCAAGCGGATAAACAAAGAAGCTACTCTAACCCATAATCATTATAACACAGCAGTAAAATGAAAGGTAAAAGAGTAGGGAAGAAGAATGCAAACACAAGATAACACGCCGATGTGTTATCGAAGAGGAAACCGAAGAACTCGGTGAAAAACCTCTCCGCCGTCCTCCAAGCAGTAATCGATCCACTAGACAATCAGTTGGGATACATGGGTTGGCAATAGACCCTCTAAGCCTAATCTACCCGATGTACCTAAGCCCTCCAAGCTCCTACTCCAACAAGGCTTCTCAGAACCATGTCTTGTCTAGCTCTCCGGATCCCGCAACAAGCTCCATGTTGCATCTGCCATCCTTGGCTACTTCCAATGCTTCCTAGTAGCACCAAAACCTCATTGAACACTCTGAAAGGGTGTGGTAAGTGTTTGGACTATCAACTTCTCAAGAATATGAAAATGGAGAGGTAGAAGTTGAGGAAAATCTACAAGCAATTGTGTAGAGAAATGTGGGTATAACAATCTCTAACTCTCAAGGTTTGTGGCTAGGGTTTTCTCTCAGAAGTATTCCTCAACATCTGTGGGTAATGTGATTATAAATAGTGTAGGCACAGAAAGTGTGTATCAGAAATGACAGTCTGGCAAAACAGAATGTTTCGCGAGTATCTCGTGGAAAGGCCTTACTCGCAAGCTACTCGTGAAACACAATCATGTGCAGGGCATGACTCTTTGCATTCCAGCCATGTGCAGGGCACATGCATCATTTCGCGGGATGCTTAGTCACGAGCTACCCGCGAAAACTCTTCTGTCTTCAATTGCTTAAGTCTTCACATACTCTCTCTCTATCACACAACCCTTACAATTAAATCCCACAATAAATACAAGGTACAAAAGATTGAATAAAATTACAGTCAAATTTAGCACGGAATTAAAGTCAACAAAACACATAATTGTAAATTACAACTTTACAAAACTGAGCATATAAATATATAATAGACATCATAAATAAAATGGCGATCTATATTTTCTAAGCAAATATGAACCTTTACTTTTTGTTTCAACGGAACTTCATTTGAGTTATTGAAACTTTGAAAGTAACATTTTCAGTTATTGGTTCATCAAAATCTAAAAAAAGCATTTACTCCCACATATTTGGTAATTAGTGCCAATGCCAAAAATGACATGTATCATTCTATTCTCTCTACTCCTTTGTATACTAACAACAAAGTTGACTCTACTTCTTTTTTTATGTCTATATCTTCAAAATATATATATATATATATATATATATATAAAACTTAGATCCCATAAAATTAATCTGGCTTTGACATTGCCCCTAGCTCTCTTTGTATACTACTTAATTCATTAGTAGCATTACATTTATTCAACCTTTACATTTATGTAGATTTGATTCCTAAACACTAACTCCTCGTCATAATTATTATGTTAATAAGAATCATATTTAATCTCTTATAGATTTTTTCCCTCAAGTTTCACCAGACTTTATAGGGATGTTTTAGGCTCATATTGCATTTGCTTTGACATGGTATGGCTCTTGTCTGTACTAAATCCAATGTCTCTAGGTATTTAATTAATATTGAAATTCAGAATCGACAAAAAGTATCAACCGATAGTTGACATGTAGATGTCAGAATAGTTTCGTTTCATTTCATTCTCTGAAAAAAAAAATCTCTGAAAAAAATAAATAAATAATCAAATAAAATGTGGCAGGAGAAAGTGACAAAAAGGGAAACATTGATGATGGCGTTGAGATTTATATGGACTTACACAAAGCTCTGCAAATTGGCGATTGGAATGCTGCCAAGGAGTTCCTTAATTGCCATCTGCACGCAATAACTGCAAAAATCACAGTTACGGACCAGACCGCACTTCATGTTGCTGCTGAAGCTGGACATGTGCATATAGTGGAGGAGTTGGTAAAGCAAATGTCTGAAGAAAATTTGGAAATAAAAGATATTTATGGTTACACAGCTCTAGCTCAGTCAGCTTATTATGGAAAGTACCGTATGGCAGAATGCATGCTTGGAGAGAATAAGAACTTGATCAGTATTGGAAATGAGTTAGGAAATATTCCAGTTGTTCTGGCTCTTTCAAACGGGCATTTAAAATGGCTCGTTATCTCTATTCGCTCACTACGCATGGAATTCTATTGCCAGAAAATGGCACCATCGGGGCTACAGTTGTTTGCGAGGCAATACAAAACAAAGCTTTGGGTAAGAATTAACTCTTCGTTTTAACTATCCGTTGAGTATTATTTCCTACTTGAAATTTTCGCAATATAATTGATTAATTTCTCTGTCCATATGGTACAACACAATAGATATTGCTTTGGATTTAGTCAAGCGTTTTCCACGTTTGGTTGTTGCTCAAGACAGATTTGGTGTATCTCCTGTGTTCGCACTGGCTCGTATGCCTGATTATTTCCTAAGTGGAAATCGGCTCGTATTTTGGAAACGATGGATCTATTCCAGTTAGTACCATCCCTTTTACTCTTCACTCTTGTTTTTCGTTGACTTGTTTTAGTATTATGCAAATAGTGGATGAATTTAATTATATAAATGTGAATTATATATGTGATGATATCCCTTAAAAAAAATCCATGGAAAAGGGGGCCTTGAGGGCCAAACTCATATCCTTCGTTTGTAGATCCAATATAACCTAGAAGAGAAGAGAAGAGATGGTGCCTTTAAGCATTATAAGAGGCCCACTTGACAAATGGATTTAATTTTATTAGGGATTTTTTAGGTAACATCATGCAACAACAGTTTTTGTTTATTTAAGAGGGGGGGGGGGGGGGGGGGGTGCCTAATTGTATCATCCAATAATGGGTTGAAATTTGGAATATCATATATCTTCATTCTTTCATATCTAAATTTACAAATTTTGTCTTTTTTTCCCCCTTTTCATATTGTGATAGTTATAATAGGAAATGAGAGATTTGAATTTTAGATGCCTCTATTAGAAACATAAAGAGGTGCTATCAAGTGCTTTGTAACTTAACTAGTTTGCACCTTTGCACCTAGATACACCAAAGTTCAAACCTCCTCTCCCTCGTTGTAACTATCAATTTTTTATTAAAAAAAGAAAAAACAAAAATAGCTGCCAATTGAATTACAAAATCTTGACAGTTAAACAAACATATCTATAGGTCGTAACACCCAACATTATTAATACTACATCGGGTAACACATGTACAAGTCTGTTTGAAATCCGCTTATTTTGTTAAAACTGAAAACTTTTTACCGAAAGTACTATAAATAAAGGTAAAAGTTAGCTGAAATAGTACAGTGAGACTCATAAATAGTAGCAAAAAGTGCAGTGGGGCCCATGAATAGTAGCAAAAATAAGCTAAATAGTAAAATAAGTTGGCCTTTTAATTTGAAGCCAAGCGCATACGTAGTGGTACTATACTACCGTTTTGATGTAATGAAAATTATTTTTCTTAAAATGTGAATAATTTCTAGAATATCCATGTGATTCATAAGCCTAAATACAAAACAATAATTCTAAAAAATTAAGTTAAGATTAACAGTCTTAAACATTATTCGAAATTAAAAAAAGTAAGATTTTACGTTGATAACTTGATCTCTTTGATAGCATTGGAAATGAAAAATAAGTATATGAAAATATGAATTTTGACATGCTTATGGAAAAAACATGCAAGAATTAGAAAAATTAAGAGGATTTATGTAAGAAATTATTTATATAAGAGACTATTTCTATAGTCGGTAATTGCATGGATCTATTTTTGATATAGATAATCCTAATTTAATATTTTAGGAATGACCAATTGAACTAAAAGACTCTTAGCATATGATCGGTCATATTTTAAATTCGTTAGAATTCTTAGAAAATCGTTACAGTTAAAGGAATACAAGTGAAATGACGTCATTTTTGTTATTATAGTATACGTATGCTTATGCAAAGTACTGGTTAACTTATATGAAAGCTATAGAAAATATTTTAATAAAATATTTGAAATTAAAAAATTATATAGATAATAGAATTATAAGGTTTAAAATATAATTTTTACAAATTATTTAAATAATATATTGTGTAAGTTTAGTGTGGGGCCAGAGAATTCGTGGCCCAGGCCCACTCTACATTAGGGCCTAAGGCCTAAGCCGAGGAGAGCTATTGCCGAGGACGCATAATGAAAGCCCAAAAAAAGGCACAAGGATATGGCCGAGGACGATCTTATGCTCAGCACCTCACAAAACGCCTGAAAAAAAGGACAAACTCAGTACAGGGGCAGGACAAGGGAGAAAGCTGCCAACATCGTAATACAGAATCCTGCATCTGACAGGCCCATACTCCAGACCATGCTATTTAACTTTTCCAACGACCCCCAACCACACGAGGTATGGATTGACAAGACAGGTCTACACCCCAGAAAGTAAAAACTTACACATGGACACTAAAAGGGGAAATGAAGACTAGTATAAAAGGGAAAGAAAGCGAAGGAGAAAGGGATCCCCCCAAGAAGGAGGAAAAAATCCTGCAAAAGGGGGAGTGGGAAGGATACTGTGCTCCTCGGACGCAATCTGAGGACTTAAATCCTACAGCCCATACCAATGGAATGCTTGGCTAGTCAAGCCAAGTCCTCCCATGTAAAAGCTTCCATAAAAATCACGACTAAACCGCTGATCGGTGACCAAGGCCCTGCCTTTCAAGCCCACTCTCTACAAATTATATTGTTAGGGCCCTTTTACATACGAGCCCAATGTCTTTCTTGGGTCGTTAAATAACCGTGTCCCTACAATTGGCGTCGTCTGTGGGAAGGTTTGCGCGTTGGCATAGGTGGCGGTGGAGTTGAGCCTCTGTCAAGCAAAGGTCTGCGAAGGTTCCTCCACTTCCAGCGACATGCTGTTGTTGCTCCAACATAAATTTCTGCTAGGGGCTACGCCTCGCAGTGCCAATGGCACGGGCAGCTCTAGGGGCTTCCAACATCAAGCTAACTCTCCCCACCTTGGTCGAGGGGCTAACCTTCGAAAAATAAATAAATAAGTAAATAAATAAATAAATAAATAAATGAATACAAGTTTTGGACAGAACCAAGGCCTTGTATGGTCCTCGGACTCAAGCCTCTGGGAAAACCAACTACTTAGAAGAAACAGTACAAGTTTTGGATAGAACCAAGGCCTTGTATGGTCCTCGGACTCAAGCCTCTGGGGAAACCAACTACTTAAATGAAACAGTACAAGTATTGGACAGAACCAATACCTTATATGTTCCTCAGACTCAAGCCTCTGGGGAAACTAACTACTTAGAAGAAACAATACAAGTATTAGACAGAACCAAAGCCTTGTATGTTCCTTGGACTCAAGCCTTTGGAGAAACCAACTACTTAGAAGAAACAATACAAGTATTGGACAGAACCAAGACCTTGTATGGTCCTCGGACTTAAGCCTCTGGGGAAACCAACTACTTAGAAGAAACAGTACAAGTATTGGACAGAACCAAGGCCTTGTATGTTCCTCGAACTCAAACCTCTAGGGAAACCAACTACTTAGAAGAAACAATACAAGTATTAGACAGAACCAAGGCCTTGTATGGTCCTCGGACCCAAGTCTCTGGGGAAACCAACTACTTAGAAGAAACAATACAAGTTTTGGACAGAACCAAGGCCTTGTATGTTCCTCGGACTCAAGCCTCTGGGGAAACCAACTACTTAGAAGAAACAGTACAAGTATTGGACAGAACCAAGGCCTTGTATGTTCCTCGGACTCAAGCCTCTGGGGAAACCAACTACTTAGAAGAAACAGTACAAGTTTTGGACAGAACCAAGGCCTTGTATGGTCCTCGGACTCAAGCCTCTGGGGAAACCAACTACTTAGAAGAAACACTACAAGTTTTGGACAGAACCAAGGCCTTGTATGTTCCTCGGACTCAAGCCCCTAGGGAAACAGACTACTTAAGAGAAAAAATACAAGTTTTGGACACAACCTGGACGTTATATGGTCCTTAAACTCTACCCCGGAAAGGAGTTACCCATTAATAGTTGGGTTAGTCCCTAGATTGAATGGAATCCCCAGTCTACCCTCGGATCCTCAATACCAGGGGAACTGATGCGGCTGTGATAGGGCTAGGTGTTATCAAAACACGGCCAAAGTCCCTCACTACTCGGCAACCCTCTCGGATGGTTCATTTTGAGTTTATCATTCTCGGACGGCTGCCTCACGCGCATTACAGAGCGCTCAGCTGTTATCTCGGTTAGTCCCATAAGTTTAATATACTGTAGGTTAGCATTTTTACATTCGATAATGTCGATAAGTTCAAGTTAATAGCTTTTTGTTTGAGGGTTTCCTGCCCTAAGTATCATTAAAGGAAAATACACATGTAGTACACCCATTCACAAAGTAATTGCTACATAATAGAAAAGTACATAGAGGAAAACAGATTCATCTTTTATTAAGACAAAGGAAGAGTACAACGTACAATGAAAGAGCTTGAATAAGCTTATGCTAGAAACTAACTACACAAGCAAAAGAAAAGATACAAGGAAGTTAACAAAAAGACAGAAGAGAGATGCAGCAGTTCTAAAACGGTGTCTACGAAAACCATTCCTTAATACTTTTACATGCCCATAACTCGGGCAGCAAAAGAGCCCAACTTGGGGCTAGCACCGTTGAAGAAAAGGTGCAGAGAGCCCAACTTGGGGCTAGCACCGTTGAAGAAAAGGTGCAGGGAGCCGGAAGTTGATGAGCCTCCATGTTAACCACGCCTGCGATAGAGCAGACGGCGCTGATGGCGGAAAACCTTACTTCTGACGCACCAAGAATCTGATGCGACCAGTACCTGCTTCGGATTTTGACTGAAAGAGGCAGAGATACCATCCCCACCTTGTCAATATGGAAGATTATCTTGAGTCTGTGTCTCCCTTGTCCAGACCGCACCACCTTGAGTCTCGGAAGGACCCGGTGCCTCTGTGGCGAGTGTAATTCCTTCACCCCCGCCCGTGCCTCAAACATATTGCACTAGGGGTGGATAACACTGGATATGGAGACTGTGGTTATGGCTGAAGGATTATAATCTTGAAGGGAGCCGAAGGGTTTATATGTAAGGGGAATAACCTCCTATCCTACTTATATAAAGGCAATGTGGTGGCATTTGATTTATGCAGGTCTCCAAGGAATGCTACGGACAAGATGGTTTTGGCTCGATTTCCAACACCATCCGCAACCATAAGATTTGAAGATCCTCGTGAAGGCACGCCTCGAGCACCGAAACGTCAAAGGACACCGCGTGAGTAAAAACTAAAGGGATGCCTCTTAATTCGGCACATCTCCCATGTAAATGGAAAAACACAAACGTCAGTAAAGTACAGAATTTGAGCAAGCCATGATGTGGGCCCAACATCATCAAAACCCTCCTCCCCGACTAAAAAGTCGGGTAGCAGGATTTTGAGGGGCTATTGTGGAGCTAGAGAATTCGTGGCCCAGGCCCACTCTACATTAGGGCTCAAGGTCTAAGCCGAGGAGAGTTATTGCCGAGGACGCATAATGAAAGCCCAAAAAAAGGCACAAGGATATGACCGAAGACGATCTTATGCTCAGCACCTCACAAAACGCCTGAAGAAAAGGACAAACTCAGTACAGGGGTAAGATAAGGGAGAAAGCTGCCAACATCGTAATACAGAATCCTGCATCTGACAAGCCCATACTCCAGACCATGCTATTTAACTTTTCCAACGACCCCCAACCACTTGAGGTATGGATTGACAGGACAGGTCTGCACCCCAGAAAGTAAAAACTTACACGTGGACACTAAAAGGGGAAATGAAGACTACTATAAAAGGGAAAGAAAGTGAAGGAGAAAGGGATCCCCCCGGGAAGGAGGAAAAAATCCTGCAAAAGGGGGAGTGGGAAGGATATTGTGCTCCTCGGACGCAATCCGAGGACTTAAATCCTACAGCCCATACCAATGGAATGCTTGGCTAGTCAAGCCAAGTCCTCCCATGTAAAAGCTTCCATAAAAATCACGACTAAACTGCTGATCGGTGACCAAGGCCCTGCCTTTCAAGCCCACTCTCTACAAATTATATTGTTAGGGCCCTTTATATACGAGCCCAATGTCTTTCTTGGGTCGTTAAATAACCGTGTCCCTACATTTAGCTTTTATCAAAACCAGGAATTATTGTAGACTATAATTTATAATAAATGGTGAAGCTTCTTTAAAATTCTTGATATATTTTGATAATTAAATTTTAATTGGAGTCTTTTTTTTTAATTTCTTCAAATGTAAGCGGAATTTAATCTATAAAAATCTATCTTAATAATTTTAATTTTATAGTGCAGTATATTGAGAAAGCACGTCCTACAAAGTATAATACTCAAGTCAAGTCACATAGCACAAGCACAATGCCCAATTTTTATTATTAATTCAAAAAATTATTATAAATGATCAAAATAAATTAAAATAAATAATGATTTTTTTAGATATATAAAATTTTTTTATACTAGAATTTTAATAAGAAAAGTATTTCTAAACCTCTTAAAGCTTTGATTATAGAGTTTCTATAATTTTAATGTGCTTATAGTGTGCCCACATAGTGAAAGTATATTTTATGACGTGTAACATTTACATCAAACCAAAATCATATTGCACAAGAATAATGTGTATGACCCAACTTAAATCAATGTTGAAAAAAAAAAACTTCTACTCATATATAACATTCTAATATTCTAATAATTTACAATTTTAGACATGAAAAAGAAACTGACAGAAAATGTGAGTCAGCACTTACAGAATATAACTAAGATTTATTATAAATTAGCTTATTTATATCTTAACCTTGTAATTATATTACTTAAAAAAAATTGGATAAATATATTACTTAAACAGTTAATTCTCATAATAATAATAATAATAATATTCACTTAAAAAGTTATACTAATATGTTCGTTTGATTTGCTTATTCCTAGTAACTTATTCTCATAGTATTTATAAAAAGATATAATTTTTGGTAATTTTTATATTAAATGTGTTGTAAAAGGCTAAAGCTGCTTTTAGCACCAGCTTTTTATTGGCTTTTTGCTGAAACTTATTTACTGTTTGTGGGCCCATGCAAGTCCCACAAAAAAACCAAGCTTATTTTGGTTCAAGTTTAGGATTCCATGTTATATGTATTCTATTGCAAAGTTTTAGTCAAAAAGTTAGCTACAATCAACTATCTATGCATCTCATTTTATAAATTTTGCTCAAAATACCAAGTCTTCTTTTGCTTCTAGTGTTCCACATTACTCTTTTGCTATAGTACTTTCAGGCAAAAATAAATCAGTTTTTTTTTTTTTTTTTTTTAGTTATAGTATTTTTAGCAAAAATCTTTCAACATTAACTTTTGTTTTTTTAGGTTTTTAAGTTTTAGCTACAAAAATTTTAGCAAAAATCTTTTAACAAAGAGAGTTGTTATTATAAAAACAGACACTAAAAACTTATTTATTTCAAAAAAAGATAAAAGTTAGTTTATTTGCAAAAAATTTGAGACAAAAAATAGTTTGTCTATATTTGCCCATATATGTAAATGGGTAACGTCATTGGACTTTATTAATTTTAACTGATTTTAAAAGATGTTTGTCTTATCTATAAATTTACTGAATTAGTTCTATACCAAAAACAATTCTAATATGTTGGGGGGACCAAAATTTGATTCCCTACAATCATTCTAAAAATAGGCTCGCATGGCATGATATCAAATGCCATAAAAGATTTGAGTGTGTCTTCCTCATCACCAATTGGTTTTGAGGTGGAATGGCATAGCTCAAAGTCTGACAAATGGTATCAGAGCCAAGGTCATGGGTTCGAGTCACGGGAGTGTCATTGTGAGGGGGGGATTGTTGGGGGGACCACAATTTGACTCCCTACAACCACTCTAAAAACAGGCCCGCGTGGCATGATGTCAAATGCGATAAAAGATTTGAGTGTGTCTTCCTCATCATCAATAAGTTTTGAGGTGGAATGACATAGCTCACGGTCCGACACAATAGTACATGTTAAAATGGGTAACGTTTGGGCCAAAAGTCTTATATTTCCAAAAAAAAGTCAATTAGGATTTAAACTTCCCTCCAAACTGTAAAATTATACAAAAACAAATAAAAAATAAAAAATAAAATGGGTAACACCTAACACCCCACAAATGTTAATGGGACGTTCCTACCAGTACCACAACTAAAATGTAAGTCCCTTACTTAAAGATTTTAATATTTTTTACGGTGTCACTTTTGTTTCCAAATTTCCAATATTTAAAATGTGTCAATCAATTGTTTGAAGAAATCATTTCCCATTAAACGAATCCGTAGTTTTCTTGATTCTATATGTGTTGCCTTTTGAACATCGCTAGTAATCTAAGATAAGGGTTAAATTTGTTGTACACAAACTCAAGTCATGATTCTAGTTCATTTTGGGGGTGTATAAAATTGTGTAAAATAGTTTGTATGTAATAAACATTACTCCTAGATAAAGCCATATTGCAATAGTTAGTGAAGTTTGAATTATATAATTATGCATGTGTGTATTTTTTTTTCTAGGTATTCATATTCATTTGGGTGGTCCCATCAATGATATTCGTTTGAACATTCAAAAACCTATGGGAAACAGAAGCCAAAGAAATGGTAAAGAAATTATTGGATCAGGTATGTCACTATACAAAGTTCCTTTTCTCAATATTTGGGTTGTAAGAGCATTCACAATAGTGGTGCTAAAATATAGCACCCAATACACTAAAAATACCCACAACATCAAAGATATTATACTTAAAAGGGATAATTACACATAACCCACCTGTGGTTTGGGCGAAAATCACTTTGCCTACCCGTGGTTTGAAAAGTATCACTTAACCCACCTGAGGTGTGTTTCCGTCACTCTCCATAACCCACCTCGGTCTCTGCCGTTACAAAAACAACTTTTAACCCCAAAACAGAACATAACGCGAATCAAAACCCCCAAAACTCAAACACTTTTCGAGAGAGACACCCAAGGTGCAATCAGGCTTGTTCTTCGCGGTTTGGAGCGTGTGGAGAGGGAGAAAGCACTTGTTTTGCATCATCGAACCTGGGCAAGGTATGTGTGATGTTTTTTCATCTGCATTTGGGTTCTTGATGTCATTTTTTTATGGTGACCCACCCACGTAGTTAGGTTTTGCTGTTCATCTGCACAGTAAAAATTTTTTTGTATGTTAAATTAGCATTTTGCTATTTATGTGTAGAATCGCTTAGGATATGCATTTTGCTATTGTTGTTTCTATAATGCATATACCTGAAGGAATCAAGTTTATTTGTCAATGATTGCACTTGTTTGTGAAGTGTGGGTAGTGTGGTCCCTATGAATTTGTTGGGAATCTGGTTTTGCATGTGCTTTATGTGGTCCTTTGTCCGTGTGTTGTTGTCAATTTGTTGGCTTGTTGTCTCTTTTGTCTTCTTCTCACTTTCTGCATGTCAGTGTGTGTAAACAAAATACTTATTTTAATTGCAGATGGATGATGTCACATTTGACCTTGAAATTCATGTTGGGGGATGTTTTGTGGAGGAGCCAACCATACAATATGTGGGTGGGTCTGTACGTTTACTGACAGAGATTGACCCTGACAAGTTGAGTTACTTTGAAATTCGGGATTTATGCCATCTAGTTGGTGCTCCTAAGGAACACAGTAGATATAAGTATTTAATTCCTGATGGTGATCTACAGCATGATTTAAGAGACATAGAAACAGATACAGATGTCGTAAACATGACTAACCTTCATAAGGCATGGTATGCTGAAAAAATCATAATCTATACTGACATAGATGTGGAGCCATTGGCAGTTGAGTATCCTGATGCAGGGGGAGTGGCAGATGGTGGCGTAGGTGGTGATGCAGGGGGAGCGGCAGGGGGAGTGGCAGGTGGTGTAGGTGGTGATGCAGGGAGAGTGGCAGATGGTGTAGGTGGTCATGCAGGTGGTGATGTAAGTGGTGATGCAGCAAGGGTTGAAATAGAATTGGATAGTGATGATGATGAAGATGATGAGAATGATGATGAGAGTGATGATGAAGAAGATGTTGAGGATGTTGACATTGATGCAAGAGATGAAGAACAGAATGCTGAAGGAGATGATGATGATGATGATGATGATTGGCTAAATGAAGGCCTAGAGGGGGATGGCTTTGGTGATGATGTATTTGCTGCTCAAAACTCAGCTCCACAAGGTTCTGCTCCCAATACAAACCCAGAATCAAGCAATGCACCCCACACAGCCCCAGAATCAAGCAATGCACCCCACACAGACCCTGAGTGGGCTGAGCCACCCTTGAGGATGACCTGGTAAGCATGGATGGGTCTGATGATGAGCAGGTACCTGAGCAAGTAGAGTTTAATGCTAAGAGTGACATGAGAAATGTTGTACTGAAGAAGGAGATGAAGTTCCCTAATGCAAAGGTGTTCAGAGCTGCTTTGAGGGAGTATGCAATCAAAAAACCTATTGACATCAAATTCAAGCTTAATGAGAAGACCAAGATATCAGTTCACTGCAAGAATAGGTGTGGGTGGAGATGTTATGCATCTCAAATAAGTGGAGAGCTAACATTTCAAATTAAGACCTTGACTGATGACTGTACTTGTCCCAAGTCTTTCAAAAACAGCCAAGCAACATCAGCTTATGTTGCTAAGAGGTTCATTGAGGATTTTAGCAAAAATCCAAATTGGGAGGTGAGTGGTGTACACAACCATGTGATGCAAAATTTATCTGTTGACCTAAGTGTAAACCAAGTGTATAGGTCAAAGAGAAAGGCAAAGGATTTGATAAATGAAGATGAGCAACTGCAATATGGTGTCCTTAGGGACTATGCACAAATGATAACCACTGTAGACAAGGGGAGTAGGGTTATATTGCAGACAGAAATGGCTGAGGAGACTTCCCAGCCAAAATTTAAGAGGATGTATGTTAGGTTCAATGCTCAGAAGGTAGGATTTTTAGGTGGATGCAGGCCATTTATAGGTTTAGATGGTTGTCACATAAAGCACAGATTTGGTGGGCAAATCTTATCTGCCACTGCCAAGGATGCAAATGACAACATTTTTTCAGTAGCCATGGCTGTTGTGGAACAAGAAACCAGGGAGTCTTGGATATGGTTTTTGGAAATTTTTGCTGATGATATAGGGAGGCCAGAGGAGCTTCAGTTGGTCTTCATTTCTGATAGGCAAAAGGTATGCAAGTTTTGTTTTGTTCAGTTACACTTGAATAGTTGACTTTGTTTGCTGAACTAACTTGTTTTGTTTGTTTGTTTGCTTGCTTATTTACAGGGGCTTATACCTGCAATAGAGACACTATTCCCTACCGTGGAGCATAGATACTGTGTGAAACACATCTACAATCATTTCAAAGTTGATCACAAGGGATTGGAGCTGAAGGATGCATTGTGGAGGTGTGCTGCTGCCACAACAGTAAGGGAGTTTGAGAGATGCATGCAGTACATAAGGGATTTGGATGAAAAGGCATATGAGTATCTTGCAAACATTGCACCTGCACAGTGGACAAGGTCACACTTCACTCCTAGGGCCTTAACAGATTGTTTGGTAAATAATTTGAGTGAGTCTTTTAATGCAATGATATTGAAGTCTAGGGACAAGCCTATCTTGGCAATGTTGGAGTGGATTAGGGTTAGACTTATGACTAGACTTTACACAAAAAGGGAAGGGATACAGAAGTATGCTGGAAAGTTGTGTCCAAGCATACAAGATAGGTTGGAGAAATTGAAGGTTGAAAGTAAGGCATTTAGTGCTACCCCAGCTGGTAGTTTCCTTTATGAGGTAGGCAGTCAATATGAGAGGCATGTAGTTGATTTGGTGAAGAAGACATGTAGCTGTAGGTCTTGGGATTTAAATGGCATTCCCTGCAAACATGCCATAACAGCCATTTATACAAACATTGAGACACCAGAAGACTATACCCACCCATGCTACTTCAAAGAAACTTACATGGAGATATACAAGGAGGTACTTCCTCCCATGCCTGGCCAGTCAGAATGGGCTGAGACTGGACAGCCTGCTCCCCTGGCACCTCACATATACAAACCACTAGGCAGACCACCCAAGCAAAGAAAGAGGGCTTCTGATGAGCCTAGGAACCCTTACAAAGCAAGTAGACAGAACAGACCTGTAAGATGTGGGAAATGCAAAAAGGAAGGGCATAACTCAAGAGGGTGCAAGGCTGGCATCACTGGGGAGACACCATGGCAGAGGAGACAGAGACTTCAAAGAGAAAAAGCTGTAAGTAATTAGGATTTAAATGGCAAAAAAAAAAAACAAAACTTGTTTTTAAACTTACAATAGACACTGTATTGAAACTGGGTTTTGTTGCAGGCAAGGGAAGGGGTGCCTACACCTAGATCTGCACCTCAGCCTGCACCTCAGCCACCATCCCAACAGCCTGCCCAGACCTACAACATGATGTCTGCCACTCAGCCTTCATCCTCACAGCAAGGAAATCAACCTAGGCCATCTCACAAGAGAGCAGGATGGTTCTCTTCCTCACAACCAGAGTTTCACACACCTAGGGAAACCTGGGATACCTTACCAAGTTCTTCACAGGTAACTTAGTCCTGGATGGTTGTGTAGCTTGGGATATTTTTTAACAAGTGGATCTATTTTTTATTTTGTAGCCTTCACATGCAAGTGGGAGCACTGGTGGTGTGAGGACTAGAGGACAGCTTGCTGCACAAAGGCCACCAAAAATGAATCCAGTGGGTGGAAAGAGGAAAGAGTAAAGGCAAGAAATGAATGAAGCTAGTGGGTACGCATGCCAGCATTGGGAGTAAAGCTAGTGGGAACATGTGGGCCTTTTTGGTTTTTTTTTTTTGTGAAGACCACTGTTGGCCTTTTGTAATTATCAATTAGTGTAAAAAACAGTCACTGCTGGCCTTGGAATGTGCTTTTTTGTAATTACTAATTAGTGTAAAAAACAATCACTGCTGGCCTTGGAATGTGCTTTTTTTGTAATTAAGGTACAATACACTCCAGGTTGTTATATGGAAGTTATGATATTACAGTTTGTATGGAACAATATTTGTCCAAACTAGATTATATGGAAGTTTATTTATTGCTGCTACAAATTGTGTCCAAGTATATTATTTTTATTGTGGAATGGTAAGCACAACCAAATTATATGAAAGTTTATTTATTGCTACTACAAATTGTGTCCAAGTATATTTTTCTAATAGAGTGTATGGGAAGTTTTTATTGTGGAATGGTTGTTATGGTATGCACAGCCAAATTATATGGAAGTTTATTTATTGCTACTACAAATTATGTCCAAGTATATTTTTCTAATACAGTGTATGAAAGTTTTTATTGTGGAATGGTTGTTATGGTATGCACAGCCAAATTGATAATTGACCATTACTTCTTCCATTGAATGGTTGTTAGGATATGCACAAAATACTCAAGAATTGACCAATTCTTCATTCATTGACACATCAAAACATTACATCAGTAGGCTAGTGCTATTACAATGCAAATTCATTAACACCATTGCCATAACTGTCTCTACTAACCAATTAACTACTTCAGGGGCAACAATCTAGGTCTCTTCACTCCAGAGAACTCAATTGAGCCAAAACACAATAACATAACAATAACAAAAAAGATCCATGACAAAATGCATGCAGACTTCCACATTCTTTGCTTCTCTTCAGCAAGAATGGCTTTTTCCTTAGCTTTTGCACAGACAGCTCGAGCCTTTCTCTCCCTCTCCTTGGCTTTGGCTTCCTCTTCAAGAGCCTTTTCTGCCATTTGCCTAGCTTCTTCTGCCGTTTCCAGAGCTGTCCTTTCCCTCTCATTTGCAAGTTGGAGAGCAGTCTGAAGCCTAGACATCTTCTCTAGAGCCAAAGGTGCAGCTTCATTCCCACGAGGACAGGTTGGGTTATCAATCCAAACAAAGAAAGGACACTTAGGGCCAACCTTATAACGGCTACAACCCAAGAACCTCCTCCCAAAATTGTGCAAACTCAAACTTGTTCTCAAAACACAAGTCTGCTCATTGCACATATGTCCACATGAACCCGAGAAATTACCACTTGATGAAGACATCTCAACATAACACAATTCCTGGATTTAGACTTTCACACAGTAAGTTCACACTTGAACAAAATCTGAAACCCTAAATCAGGAGCAGACCCAAATGCAGATGAAAAAACATCACACATACCTTGCCCAGGTTCGATGATGCAAACAAGTGCTTTCTCCCTCTCCACACGCTCCAAACCGCGAAGAACAAGCCTGATTGCACCTTGGGTGTCTCTCTCGAAAAGTGTTTGAGTTTTGGGGGTTTTGATTCGCATTATGTTCTGTTTTGGGGTTAAAAGGTGTTTTTGTAACGGCAGAGACCGAGGTGGGTTACGGAGAGTGACGGAAACACACCTCAGGTGGGTTAAGTGATACTTTTCAAACCACGGGTAGGCAAAACCACAGGTGGGTTATGTGTAATTATCCCTACTTAAAAAATTTAAACTCTCAGCTACAGTAAACTGCCATCTTTGGCAGCTGATAGTAGCTGGAAGTTAAACACAAATAATGTTGTTTATTTGGTTCACACGTGCTACTGCTTTCTCCTCTCTTTTCTCTCTTTTAGCTTCTCCTTTATTTCTAATTTTCTATCACCAACGCCTTTATGCCCAGCCTATCATCTTCTCCCTCTCTACTGAAATCAACTTTCTCACTCTATCTTGTCCCTCTCTCCTCTCTCGAGTTTGCTTGTAGCAGTTGGGTTGGGTTATGATCAGATTTACGATGGTCTGATCTGTGCTTCAGTGATTTGGTTGCGATTTTGGTGGTTGGGGGTTGAGGTTCTGGGTGGTAGTGACAGTGGCAGTGGTTGTTGTGGCTGCGGTGGTCGTTGAATGGGTTTTGTGTCTAATGAGTTGTGGTTTTTTGTTTTGTTTTGTTTTGTTTTTCTTTTCTTTTCTTTTCTTTTCTTTTCTTTTTTGGTTTTTTTTTTTTTCGATATTGGTGACTAGTGGTGACTAGTGGTGGTTGTGGGTTTGCTAGGTTGAGAGCATTTGTTCATCCCAACCCTTTTGTATGAGAGAGAGTGCCTTAGTCTAGAGAAACAAATCTCTTTATCATTTCTTCTCCTTTTCTCTCACAAATGACATATCCTTGAGAGAAATTTGTAACCTTCACCTCCATGATCACTAAACCTTGAGTGTTGTGAGTTTGTTGAAGGCCTAGAAACTTAGTGAAGCCAAATCAAATCCAAATCCTTTGTTGTTTTCCGTTTGTGGCTCAACGGTGGTGATTCCAATGAGCTTGATGAAGAAAAGACTCGGCAAAGTTGGTTGCTAGCTGCAGCTTGGATGACTTAAGTACACAGGAGATATAGGCTTGGAGGGTTTATAGTCATCCATGTACTACATTATTCATGCTAGTGGAGTTTTCCGATGGGTGGTCAGTGTGGGCACCCCAAAATATTTTTTGGTAGGTCGCACATTGGGTCCTTGGCAATGTGACTCTTGTGTGCTTGTGTCTCTAGAGTGGGGGGTGGGGGGGGGGGGGTTGTGAGTCCCTTTTTCTTATTTTTATTTTAGGAGT
The DNA here is from genome assembly GCF_932294415.1 of Quercus robur. Classification (NCBI taxonomy): domain Eukaryota; kingdom Viridiplantae; phylum Streptophyta; class Magnoliopsida; order Fagales; family Fagaceae; genus Quercus; species Quercus robur. Next base: position 45,998,629 of record NC_065537.1, read on the forward strand.
CACTATCAACCATTGGTTTTGTATTAGGTGTGATTGGTCACCAATGTGTCTAATTCGTTTTAGGTTACCTAATTAACTAAACCAAATTTTAAGGGCTCATTAATTAAGGCAAACCAAAAAGTCTCGAACCAAAGATCATGGACTTAGAAGTTTGATTACGCGTGGGGAAGGTGTTAGGCACCGTACAACGCCTATCTGAAGATAGTAACTCGTTTTAATTTAATTCAAACGTCAGCTTTTTGTGTAGAAATAGAGTACTTGGCATTTTGATTTTTGAAAAAAGAGTTTTACAAACAATATATACATATATACATGTGAGCAATTATTTACTTATAATTAGCATGTGAATATTAACTTTAATGAATATTTACGAACTAGCATGTGAGGTATATATGTAGATAGCATGTGTGAGGATATACAAGAACAACCATATGAGTAGAATATTTAATACATAGGTAGCATGTGAGTACTAGCTATTATAAATAAACAAACTACAACACACACACACAAATGGAGTTGGAAGAGTAGCAACTTGCTGTCATCCACCATTTTCTCATTTTTGTCATGCAAAAAAATATGACAAATAAAATTTATTAGTGCTAAAGAAAGTTATAGGGTCAATGTTAGCTTAAAGGGTGTTCAAGGACTCAAGGGAACGAACCATGAACACAAATCTTTAACTACGACTATTCTAAGAAAAGCTTGAGATTAGAATGTATGAAAAAAAAAAAGTTTACCATGTTAACTCTTTTTTTTTTTTTTTTTTTTTTTGATGCGAACTATGACAATTTTATTAAGAAGAAGAAAACATTACATCAGAAGCTACTAACTGCTCCACAAAAGGAGGACAAGTTCCTAACCAACTGAAAGAATCCGATAAGGACTTAGCGTGTTGGGCTAACCCATGCGCTACCTTATTACCACATCGTGGCACAACAGAAAACAAGCAATCCCTGAACCGAGTAGCTTGAAGCAAGGATCCTGAGATCAAATTGTAGATACTGGTTGGAGGATTAACAGAGCCTGTGAGGGAGTTATGAACAACCAACGAGTCACCTTCAAAGATCGCGGAACTGATACCACGTTCCCAAGCGAACCTCAGTCCTTCCTCCATCGCCTTGGCTTCAACTTCCAGAGGACCCAAGTGAATCTTCATGCTCAGCGCAGCGTACACCAGCCCAAAGTGATCCCTAATAACGACTCCGATGCCCACAGCACGTTGTCTCTCAAAAACCGCTCCGTCAACATTAACTTTGAGCCACGAATGTTGAGGAAGAACCCAGCCAACCTCAACCTCTGGATTCTTCACCTTGATACGATGATTTGCCACTTGAAACTCTTCTAAAAACTCCAACGTCCAGCCAGCAATACCAGAAGCCGTCTTGCGAGCCCCACCCACTCGAACTTCATTTCTATTGGACCAAATACCCCAGGCAACAATAAATAGACGAGCCAACTCCTGGACCGACCACTGCTTCACATTCCGAGCATACCAAACCAGATCAATAAATTCACGCACCTCTCCCACGTCTGGACCGAGATCGATATTCGCCGCTATCCACACCTCCTTAGCCTTATCACAATGCCAAAGCACATGTGTCGTAGACTCCACAGCTGCCCCACACTCATCACAAATGTCATCCTGGGTTACTTTCCGGTAGAACAAATTAGCCTTTGTTGGCAAAATGTTCCTACAAGCACGCCATGCAAAATTCTTAATTTTATTGGGCAGAGGTAACTTCCAGATACACCTCCAAAAGGACACCATGTGCTGTGACGTCGAGCTCTCACCCTGCTCTGTATCATTCCTAGCTTGGCGAGCAACACGATAAGCACTGCTCACAGTGAACCGGCCAGCAGGAGTATAAGCCCAAATCAGCCTATCTGCAGGCAACGATGGACTAAGAGGAATAGAGAGGATAGCTTCAGCATCAAAAGGAAGAAACACCTCATGGATTATATCAGACTTCCAGGTTGCTGTCTCCGTATAAATAAGTGCAGAAACTAAAGCATCATCAGGAAAAAAATGGGGAACAGTTGCAGGTTTATGTGAGGGCGGGGAAGGCAGCCACTTATCTCTCCACAAGCTGACCGAACTCCCATTACCAATTTGCCAGCGACATCCTAATTGAACAACCTTCTGGGCTTCCATAATACTCCGCCAAGAGTAGGATGGGTGCCTCCCCAACGAAGCAGTCACAAAATCTCCATGTGGAAAATACTTGGCTTTATACACTCGATAAAATAATGAGTTTGGACAATTCTGAAGCCGCCACCCTTGTTTGGCCAGTAAAGCAATGTTAAAAGCTTTCAAGTCACGAAAACCCATACCTCCTTCCTCTTTTGGAGCACACATTTTATCCCAACTTAGCCACATCAATTTATTTTGGTTTTCCTGCTGCCCCCACCAAAAACGCCTCACCATGCCAGCAAGTTCATCACACAAAGCATCAATTTAACTCTTTATTGTTTTGAAAAAGCACTTTTTTTTTTTTTTTGGAAAAGTTTTTATATAGGATTTTTGAGAAAAAAAACTTTTTTTTTTTTTTGAAGGAATTCCAATGTGGTAAAGACTATTTTTTATTTTTTTTTGGAAAAATTCTCTCTTATTTTCATATTAAAAAAAAGGAAAGAAAGTTTTTGAAAAATTCTTTTTTTGAAAACATTTTCCAACGTGGTAAAAACGTATTTTTTGGAAACCTATTTTTTGATTTAGTATTATTTTTAATTAAAGGGAGGGGAAAACATTTTTTGAGGGGAAATCTAACGCGGTAAAAACATTTACTAACATGGTAAAAAAAACATTTTCCCTTTTTCTTGGCAAAAAATTTGGATTCCCTCAAGGAGGGAAGAGAAAAACAATTTTTTTGAGACTACTATTTTGAAAACACCTATTTTTTTTTTAATGTGGTAAGAACATTTTTTTTAGAGAAACATTTTTTTAGAACACCTTCTTTAAATTTTTAAGAAAAGAATGGAGGGAGATTTTTTTTTGGAAACTTTTTTGAAAGGAAGAGATTTTTTTTTTTTTTTTAGCAAAACATCTTTTGGAAAAACTCTCTTTTTTTAAGAAAACTTCATCATTCTTTTTGAAAAGGGTGAAAAGGATTTTGAGAAGCACTTCCTTAGAATAGTTGTGTAAAGAAGTTGTTTTACCCAAGCATATTTATTTTATGGCAACAGTATTGATGAGAAAAATAAAAGGACAACAATAATAAAGTGCAGAAAATAAATTGCAAGGAAAATAAAGTGCAAAAATTTAAATGACATAAAAGTAAAGAGCTGAAATATTGTAAAGGTTGATTGAAAAGTTTCTTTTTTTGTCTCTCTTAAATAGATTAATCTCTTTCAAGCCCTATGGGTCTTTCATCATAAAGAAATGAGAGTTTTAAACCATCAACCATTCTTATTAGACATACCCATATTGTGCTCTAATGGAGGTTTAAAAACCATTTAAGAGAGAAGGAGCAGAAAATCTTTTTATTTATTTATTTAATATTTAGGTATCTAGATATAATATATATATATATATATATATAGACACACACATATATATAAGTGCAATAAAGTAAAGAGGGACGGGGATTGTGCAAGAAAATTAAAGGGATGACATAAATTAAAAGGAGAGGGGATTGCTTTAAATGTTAAGCAAGGAAAATAAAATCCTAGATGCTTAGGTGGGATGAGATTTCTTCTTCCTAAGGGTACTTCCCATACAAACCCTAGGAGATGGTCCTACTCATCTAGGAAACAAGCACAATATCATAAAAAAGCAATAGTAACCTGGACATAAAGATAAAGAGAGATATTTACACAATAACAAAATAAAGAGACAGTATAAAGGAAAGCACTTCATATATAAATAAATATGATGTTTACAAGATAGTAAAAGGAAATGGGATGGGTGTAGTCATTAAGAAAGTACCCCATCCCTATAAGCTTACCCACAAAATTACAAGTAAAAAAAGGGAAGAGGATCTTTCTTTGTGGTGGGTTTCCTAGAGAGGGGGAAAAGAATTTTTTTCAGAATTTCTAGGGTATTTTTCTTAGAATTTTTCCACTCTTACTCTATTTTTTCCTATGTTTCTCACTTTTACTTCCTATTTTTTCTAAAAAATGAGGGGGTGTTTATAAGGGGATGAGGAAAATGGGGGGCTAGCTAGGTGTAACATGTTACACCTAAGCTAGGATGATATGTTGTCAATATAGTATATTTCATTAGGGATTTCCTTTTCCTTCATCATCCCATTGTCTTTTGCAATTTTCTTTGGAGTGAATGGAATTAAAAATTGTTTTAAGAGAAAGCCAAGAGGTAGTTGATTGAGCAAGAGTTTAAAAATTAGACTTTTATTTAGAAAAGAAAAAGAAAAGAGTAGACTAGGAGAAGAGAAACGATATTGGGCTTGAGAATAACGAGCAAAGAGAGTGGAATTTGGCTTGGAATGAGTGCTACCACCGCCTTGTCCACAATTGAGCCTCTTTCTTAAGGAATTATCTAATGGTCAAAACTAAGGACAATGCTGATGATGATTATCTGAATTCGCCATCACTTTCTCTCTCAAAGTTTCTTTGAAACGGTAGTTTTAGTGGGAAAATGTGCCAATGTGGCAAAGTCCAGCTCCCGCTTTCTCTCTTACATGGGTTTATTCTTGGTTTTTACCAATGTTATTAATTCCATTCCGTTCCGACCGGAACAGTTGGAAAATACTATATTGGTAAACAAACCGAAACAGTAACTCACCCTATTTCACTCCGGAAATTTTTTTGGGTCATTTTGGTTTATTTCAAGTGTTTTGGATTGTTTCGGTAAATACCGGTTGAAATTCAAGATTTGGCCGGCATGAAGTTTGTACTATAAGAAAAAATTTCTTAAAAACTAAACAAATTTGCATTTTGTACACATAAAAACCTCAAAAAGGAAAAAATGAAAAGAAAAGAAATGAATAAACGTACCCTGTACAGCTAACAAAAAAAATTCACAGTGAGAAATTTGAGAGTGAGAATTGGAGAAGAGGCATTGGTACTGAACTACTGATAGAAGATGAAGAAAAGTGATACTGTGATAAACTCATAAAAGTGGAGATGAAGATGAAGATGTGTTGAAATTCAAAAGTGGGTAGTGTAGAAATCGAGGGGACAGATCATAGAAGACGTGCGTGGATAAGAAAAAGCAAGAGAAAAAAAGAAAAGGAAAAGAGACTAATATATAGCTAGTGAGGAAAAAATAATAATAAAAAGGTTGGAAATAAGTTTGTCTTGGGTAGTGTGCTTAGTTGAAGGAATGATGCCACTACCCCCAGCTTATTTCAATTTTGGCATTTTGTTGCATTAAAAGAATTAACGTGTATTTTAATTAAAATAATAGTATTTTAAGACTTGTGAGTTATATTAGATTAATTTTAAAGTAACAATTTTTAGAAATATATGAAAATATAAATTTTAAGTTTTTATAAAAGTAATAGGATATGAAATTATATATATATATATATATTTTTTTTTTTTTGGAACCTGAAACACACTGAAATGGTATGTCGAAATTGGCCGGTACCAAAATATTTCGTTCCACCGAACAAACCGAAATGGTGTTTGGAACGGTATTTATAACATTGGTTTTTACACACTTCTAACTTTTTGATCTTCATATATTCATCTTTTTATTTATTTTTATGTTTATAATGGTAAACTAACGAGGTGGGTTATGAAGGACTACTGAAAGTAATCTTAGATAGGTAAAGTGATGAAGTCCAAACCACAAATAGGCACTATTAAAATGGGTCTAACCACAAGTTGGTTTACTATAGTAACATTTTTTTTTCTTTATTCTTTTCCCAAAGGTGAAGGAAGATAGTGAATAGTGGTTGTTGTATGTAAACAGAGAGAGAAACAATTTAAAAAAAAATGTGAAAATACCATTTTAGTTCCTATATTTTGACCCTATTCCCATTTTGGTTCCTACTTTTTAATTTTACCGTATTTAGTCTCTAAAATCAAAAAGTGATCTTGATTTGGTCCCTACTATCATCTCACTAACAGAAATTGTCTACATGATAGACGAAGTGCATTGTTGGTGCAGTAACTTTCACAAATTTTCTTAAACTTTCTTGGTAACCAAACACATTATTAGAACTCAAGCTCATATTTACTTCCAGAAAAAAATCTGATCCAACTCATATTTTCCAAGCTCTCTCTTTCTTTCTACAAGCTGATTGAAGGTGATCTCTCTCTCTCTCTCTCTCTCTCTCTAAATCCATAGCCAAAAATCCTATTCTCTCTCTAAACTTAGGTCAGAAACCCAACTCTCTCTCTCTCTCTCTCTATCTCTCTCTCTAAATCTTGGCCGAAAACCCAGCTCTCTCTCTCTCTCTCTCTCTCTCTCTCTCTCTCTCTAAACCTATGGCCAAAAACCCAACTCTCTCTATCTAAACCCATGGCTGAAACCAATAGTGGCTTTCTCTCTAAACCCATGGACTTAATTGGTGGTGGCTTTTGGACTTGGGGTTGGAGGTGGTGTGGTTGTTGTGTTTAAGGTTGTGTGGCTATTTGTGGTTTCTAATTTGGGGTTTTGTTCATTGATTTGATATTTGAGTATTGTGTTTGGTTTCTCAGAAAACATAAGAAAATATGGGTTGAGTTTTGTATTTGGTTGTGCATGGGGGCCGAAAATCTGGGTTTGAGTTTTGTATTTTTGTGTTTGGTTTCAAAGCATAAGAAAATCTTGTTGAATGTCTTTGTGTTTTGTAAATTTTTGTGGGCATGTCTTTGTATTTTGTAAATTTGAGTAATTTTATGGGTTTGGTTGCTAAGAAAACGCAAGAAAAAAAAAATCTAGATTTTTTAACTTTATGGGCAAGGTTAGTTGGGAAGAAAATGAAGAACATGATTTACCGGGAAGAACACATGATCTGAGTTCTTAAAAAAAAAAAAATTAATTCTTTTCTTTTCTTTAAAAAAAAAAAATAAGTAGCTTAGAATTTTTATTATTATTTTTATCTGATGTGGCTTTTTTTTAATTAAATTGCTGACGAGGCATTTTTAAAATTCTAAATAATTTTTAAAATATTATTTTAATGTGACCAACAATGGACTTCGTCTACTATGTAGATAATTTCCGTTAGTGAGATGACGGTAGGGATCAAAAAGAGATCGTTTTTTATTTTAGGGACTAAATATGGTAAAATTAAAAAGTAAGATTAAAATAATGAAATTTAAATTTTAGTACTTATTTGGAAATTAGGATTAAAATTTAGGGTTTTACATATATAATGCTTACCTCACCTATTCTTTTTATAGTATGTAATAATTTTCAAATACACAATTAAGCAAGGTTTATACATTGCAGGGATATATTCATTGAGCTGGCTAGTTTCAAATCTCCGAACTCTCTTGGGTATTGTACTTTATAACTCAGTTTATTATATTTCCTTAAGTTCAATAAATTAGATCATATAACTAAATTAAAACATATAATTATTTTGAATTATATTATTTTAAAAATAATAACATTATTTATGTTTTATCAGTTAACATAAATGGAAACCTATAAACCTAAAAAACTGGTATCCAAGTTTTTCACATTAAGTGTTTGACAATTCCTATAATCACATCAACTAAGAATTGTTTCACGTTTGTAGGTAGGTTTTCTTTTGAAAACCCTACGACGGTGAAACAACTTGTCTGTCTCTTGCACAGACCATCTTTTCCCCAATTTTTGGTGGAAATCTTTTTTTGTTGTTTTTTTTGTCTACGCACGCTATGGACGATCTTCAAGGGAGATGGGTGAAGTTGTCACTCAATACAAAGGAAACCCAAATGGTAAACCTTTCTACTAACGTTGTGGAAATTGATGGCTAAGTTCTTTACCAAACAGAGGATAAATCTAGAAGCTATTATGAAAACGCTAAAGATCATGCGGAGGTATGGGGGAAGTTTTGATATACGCGACCTTGGGAACAATATGGTTATGCTTTTATTTGATGATGAAGATGACCCAAAGCATATATTGATGCAGGGACCATGGCCTTTCGATAAATACATGGTTAGCTTATTTCATCTAGGTGAAGCTACAATAGTGGAGGATACTAGGTTTGATACAACATCCTTTTGGGTACAGATTTGTGGGCTACAGATTAGATGTATGACAAGGGAGAATGTTGCGGCCATTGGAGGCACTTTGGGCAAGGTTGAATGCGTTAAGGAATCTGCCAAAGGTGATTGTCGTAGATGTTGTATACGAGTTGGGATCAATATCAATATTACACAACCACTGTGTAAAGGTCGGCTAGTGAATATAGGAGGTCCTAAACCACAATGGATCTCGTTTAAATATGAACGCATGCCAATTTTATGATATTTGACGAGGGTGTTTTTAGGAAGAAATAAACTCATTACATACAAGGAAGCCAATGACTCCATTGAGCCCGTCAGCTTCATATGCGTGTGAAGTAATTCGAAATTGACAATGCCATAGGCCGATGACATCACCTCAAAACTCGACAACATCACCTCAAAACTTGACAACATCACCTCAAAACTCGACAACATCACCTCAATACTCGATGGCATCTACATGAGACGACAAGAATCCTTAGGCCGACGAGAAGAGAGAGGCTGACAGGAGCAAAAGAAGCCAACGGGAATAAAGAGCATGATGAGTCCAGTATGGCCTTGCTTGACCTCCACGAATATCTACACAAGGAAATATTTTGTACCCCACGATTAACTCTAATCAAGGGAATCCCTATAAGGAAAGGATCCCGCAAGATACGTGTATTTATGAGGATCTTACCTACAAGGAAAGACCCTTTCCATCAAGAAACAAATGTCAGCCCTACTCTACTATAAAAACCCCAAAACCCTGACAAATCAAGGTACGCATAATTTACCCCAGCTCTAGCACTCTAGAGTTGTGAAAGTTCTCTAACTTAACCTTCAGAGGGTATTTGGCCGGTACCACATCGGTACTTTCTGTAAGGTCTTCTTTTCTGTTTCACAGGTTCTGTCTAGAGCACGTGAGAACTATGCGACTCACTGATGATTTTTGGCATCATCAATTAGCGCGGTCTGTGGGAAAGAAGAGTAAAACAATAACAACCATATTACCACTTCTCAGACAAAGAGTTGTATGGTACTCACTCGCTCGATGGCAACCAATAACCATACCGAAGAAAAACCATGCACTGCTGCCCTTGAAAGGTAGGTATAGACCCTAGTCACGGCTATGGAATGCCTTACCAAGCAAAACCATGGCCTAAAGGAACAGATGCGCCAAAGGGATGCTGGGCCCAACAGTCACGGGGAGGAGCAAGAGGGCACCAACGCCGAAAGGAAGGACCGAGAAGGACCGGAAGGCAGCCATGCCCCAAGTAGGCAAAAGCGACAAGATACCAGCCGTCCATCTGTCACAAATACGACACCACCACATATGGTCGTGGAGATGCAGATGATGAAGGAAAGAATGGACTTCATGATGAATGCCCTCAAGGGGCGGGTGTTAAACGGCCTTGACAAGTTGGTCCATTGGACGGACTTGCCTTTCACAACACCCGTCACTTCGTTCCCCGTTCCTGTAAAGTTCCGTATGCCGCAGATAAAAGCCTATGACGGGTCAAAGGATCCCTTGGACCACCTGGAGTCATTCAAAACCCTCATGCACTTACAAGGTATGGCAAATGAGATCACGCGATGAGCCTTTACAACTACGTTGAAGGGTCCCACAAGAGTGTGATTCAACAGATTGACACCCAACTCTATCGGTACCTTTAAGGAGTTAAGCGTGCAGTTTGCCTTGCACTTTATCAGGGGACACAGGTATAAGAAATTCACTGTATGCCTAATAAGCATCAAGTAATGGGAGGATGAGACACTAAGGTCTTACATAACCCGTTTCAAGAAGGAAGTTGTCTCAATAGATGAAGCTGATGACAAGATACTTGTTGCTGCATTCACCAATGGTCTGCGGAAGGGGAAGTTTTTGTTCTCTTTATACAAGAACGGCCTAAAGACCATAACAGATGTGCTTTACTGAGCTACGAAGTACATGAATGCAAAGGACGCACTGCTAGCTTGAGAGGAGAAACCTAAGAAAAGGGAAAGGCAAGAAGATGCCTGGTAGGAAAGGGGACGAAAGATAACTAGAATCAGAGACCGATAGGAGGACAGGCGCTCCAGACCCCCACTAGAAGGTTCACCAACTTCACCCCGCTAACTGCCCTGATTGATCAGGTGATGATGAAGATCAAGGACGACATGACATTGACATGGCCTGGTAAGTTAAAGAGAGATCCCAGCAAGAGGTCCAGAGATAAGTATTGTCGTTTTCATCGGAACCATGGTCACGACACGTCTGAATGCTATGACTTGAAGCAGCAGATTGAAGCCCTTATTAGACAAGAGAAACTACAATGATTCGTCAGCAAAGAAAGAGCAGATCCACAATAGGAGCAGGTCACTAGAAAGGATAACGAACGCCCTAGGCCAGTCATAGGGGACATAAGGATGATTGTAGGGGGCACCACAGCTTCTAGTTCATCCAAGAAGGCCCATAAGACTTACTTTAGGATGGTTTAGATTGTCCAGCTGACAGTTTCATCCCAAATATGGCAAGGATCGACAACCCTATAATTGGATTCTCGAAAGAAGATGCTTGATGTCTTCACCACCTACATGACGATACATTCATTGTTAGTATTCAGGTTGGCGACTACAACACTCATTGGGTCCTAGTTGATAATGGAAACTCTGTTGATATCCTCTACTACCCGGCATTCCAACAGATGAGGATCGAGAGAGAACAACTCATACCAGCTAATGCGCTGCTTGTTGAGTTCAGAGGAATAAGGTTATACCCCCTCGGCGCGCGGTAACATTTTTTGTGACGGTCGGTGATTACCCTCAACAAATTACTAAGGATGTTACATTCCTTGTTATCGACTACTCATTTGCCTACAATGCCATACTAGGCCGATCTACCCTTAACTCATGGAAGACCGTGACTTCAACCTTTCACCTGATGATCAAATTCCCCACTGAGTACAAAGTAGGAGAGGTACTTGGAGACTAAGTGGCAGCACGCAAGTGCTACATAGCAATGTTAGAGATGGATGACGACTAACAGACCATAAGCATTGAAGAACAGAGAGCGGTTGTAAAGCCCGTTGAAGGATTGGAGGAGATACTTCTCGATAACTCTAAGCCTGAGCAAACTACTAGGATCAGCACCCTCGCCAATCTGCCAGTCCGTCAATAGCTCACGACATTCCTAAAAGAAAACCAAGACGTCTTTGCGTGGAGTCATGAAGACATGCCCGGGATCGACCCTTCAGTCATGGTGCACAGGTTGAATGTGTCACCCTCTTTTCCCCCTATCCGTCAGAAGAAGCGAGTGTTCGCCCAAGAACTAGACCGGGCTAAGTGGAAGAAGTCCACAAACTGCAAGATGTAGAATTTATCAGAGAGGTGTACTATCCCGACTGGCAGGCCAATGTAGTGATGGTTCAAAAAGCCAACGAGAAATGAAGGATGTGTGTAGACTTCACAGACTTGAACAAGGCGTGCCTCAAGGATAGCTACCTACTCACGCGGGTTGACATCCTAGTAGACTCAACAGCAAGACACCGGTTATTGAGCTTTATGGATGCATTTTCTAGTTTCAACCAGATTAAATTAGACGAAGCTGACTAGGAGAAAACCTCGTTCGTCACCAATCAAGGCCTCTTCTGCTATAAGGTGATGCCATTCTCAAGAACGCAGGCGCAACATATCAGAGGCTTATGAATAAAATATTTGTACATCAGATTGGAAGAAATGTTCAAGTTTACGTGGATGACATGCTAGTGAAAAGCCGAAGGGAGGAAAATCATCTAAACAACCTCAAGGAGACCTTTGACGGCCTCCACTCTTACAACATGAAGCTCAATCCAAGCAAATGTGCATTTGGGGTGATGACTGGAAAATTCTTAGGGATTATGGTGTCTCAGAGAGGTATTGAAGTCAACTCAGAAGAGATCTGGGCCATAATGGAGATGGCACCACCAAGGAACACAAAAGAAGTGCAATGCCTCAATGGCAACGTGGCTACGCTAAACAGGTTCATTTTGAGGGTGACGGATAAGTGTTTGTCTTTCTTTCGCATGCTGAAGAAGTCCTTCGAGTGAACAACTGAATGCCAACAAGCTTTTGATGATCTAAAAGCATACCTCTCTTCCCCACCATTGCTAAGTCCCTCCCATCTAGGGGAAGAGTTATTTCTCTATCTAGCCATCTCTCCGATTGTCATCAGTGCGACCTTAGTTAGAGAAGAAGACAAGGTGCAGAAACCCGTGTGCTATACTAGCTGAGCACTCTATGGCGCAGAGGAGAAGTACCCACCGATGGAGAAGCTCAACTTCGCTTTAGTTACCGCAACCCGTAAGCTCAAGCCATACTTTCAGGCCCACACTGTGGTTGTTCTGACAAACAAGCCTCTACGGCGGGCAATGAGTAACCCCAAAGCAGCTGGACGAATGGCGCTATAGGCAATAGAATTATGCAAATTTAACGTATAATACCGCCCGCGTACTTCCATAAGGGACAAGTGGTCGCTGACTTCATTGCGGAATTCACCAACATGGAAAGCTAAAGGGTAGAAGAGCATACCCAATGGAGTATTCACATGGATGGATCGTCTAACAGGCAGACTGGTGGGGCAGGAATAGTGCTTTGTTCTCTAGAAGGGGACGAGATCGAGTGTATGGTTCGTCTCAACTTCCCTATGACCAACAATGAAGCAGAGTACGAGGCCTTAGTGGTAGGACTGGATCTTGCCAAAGCCGCAAGGGCCACAAGTGTGGTTGTGTACTGCGATTCTTAGGTGGTCACAAGTCAGGTGAACGGTGACTACAAATGCAAGAGAGAGAGAGAATGAAGAAATACCTAGAGCAAGTAAGGAAACGAGTGGGCAAGTTTCAGGCCAAGTTTGTTCAAATCCCCAAGGAAGAGAATGAGCAAGTCAACTGTCTTGCCAAAGCCGCATCAGTAGAACACATGCTCATCCCCAGTAAGATACTTTCTTTTGTTTAGCTCTTACCTTTGATAGATTGTGTTGGTGTGCAAGAAATAGACTCGGGAAGTAATTGGACCACACCGATAGTTTCTTATTTGAAAGAAGGTACACTACCTGACGGTAAGGAGGCCGTAAGAAAGCTGAAAGTCCAAGCAGCATGATTTGTCCTGATAAAGGATGTTTTGTATAAAAGAGGCTTCTCCTGCCCATACCTAAGGTGCTTGGGTGCCAAGGAAGCAGACTTTGTCATAAGAGAAGTCCATGAGGGGATCTGCGAGAACCATTTTGGGTCACGGTTGTTGGTGCATAAGCTGATTTAGGCTGGATACTATTGGCTCACTATGCAGAAGGATGCCCAAGCCTATGTCAAAGCCTGCGAAAAATGTTTAAGGTTCGTCCACATCATCAAACAACCAACAGAAGAGCTTACTCCAATGACGACCCCATGGCCTTTCGCTCAATGGGGATTAGACATCATGGGCCCATTCCCAATAACAATGAGACAGTTGAAGTTCTCAGTGGTCGGCATGGATTACTCTACCAAATGGGTGGAAGCTGAAGCCCTACCCACCATCACAAAGAAGAACGTCCGAAGTTTCGTCTGGAGAAGCATCATCTACAGGTACGGGATCCCTAGAATCTTGGTCTCAGATAACAAAAAACAATTCAACAACGACTCGTTCAGAGATTTTTGCTCACAACTAGAAATCAAGAATCACTACTCCTCATTCGCTCACCCTCAGGCCAATGGATAGGTTGAAGTTATGAACCGATCCTTGCTCAAAATCATCAAGACTCGGCTCGAGGGAGCAAAGGGTATATGGCCGGAAGAATTGCCAAGCATTTTATGGGCGTACAGGACAACAGCGAGGACACCTACAGGAGAAACGCCGTTTCAACTAGCATATGGAAGCAAGGCCGTCATCTCAACTAAGGTCGGACTCACAAGCTATAGAGTAGGAAACCATGATGAGAGCAGGAACGATGAAGCTATGCGCTTTCAGCTTGACTTGGTGGATGAGGTCAGAGCAACGGCCGAGCAAAGATTAGCACGGTACCAGAACCTCATGGCCAAGCACTAAAACTCAAGAGTCAAGCACAGAGACTTCTAGGTTGGAGATCTCGTATTGAGAAAAGTGACGAGAGCTACAAGAGATCCCTCCCAGGGAAAGCTAGGACCTAATTGGGAAGGACCCTATAGGATCACTTCATGGTAGAGGAAAGGAACCTACCACCTGGTGACGTTGGATGGACAGAAGTTGCACCACCCATGGAACATAGAGCACCTGAAGAAATACTATTAGTAAACAACAACACGAAGAACAACACTCCTCATTTCCAGTTTACTTCATTTTAGTTAATTTTTACTATCTACAGTACTTTTTAAGCCCAAAGAGTAGGTTTTTATTATTTCAAGAACAATTTTTTACTTATGCAAGCATTTATCATAATAAAAGGAGTTATTCAGATATGACCTATATATGTATGTGTCTCTACAAAACTACATTTGTGACTAAGTCCACTAGTGGATGAGTTCATCCCATGGGGATGCCTTGAAATTACTAAGTCCACAAGTGGGCGAGTTCATCCGATGGGGGTGCTTGAAATTATAGCCCATAAGTGGACGAGTTCAATATTAAATCCACCAGTGGACGAGTTCATTATTGGGTCCACAAGTGGACGAGTTCATTATTAAATCCACCAGTGGACTAGTTCATTATTAGGTCCACTAATGGACGAGTTCATCCCATAGGGATGCCTTGAAATTATAAAGTCCAAAAGTGGACGAGTTCAATATTAAATCCACCAGTGGACAAGTTCATTATTAGGTCCACAAGTGGACGAGTTCATCTCATTAGGATGCCTTGAAATTATTAAGTCCACAAGTGGACGAGTTCATTATTAAATCCACCAGTGGACAAGTTCATTATTAGGTCCACTAGTGGATGACTTCATCCCATATAGATGCCTTGAAATTATAGTCCACAAGTGGACGAGTTCAATATTAAATCCACCAGTAGACAAGTTCATTATTGGGTCCATAAGTGAACGAGTTCATTATTAAATCTACCAGTGGATGAGTTCATTATTAGGTCCACTAGTGGACGAGTTCATCCCATGGGGATGCCTTGAAATTATAGTCCACAAGTGGACGAGTTTAATATTAAATCCACTAGTGGACATGTTCATTATTGGGTCCACAAGTGGACAAGTTCATTATTAAATCCGCTAGTGGACGAGTTCATTATTAGGTCCACTAGTGGACGAGTTCATCTCATGGGGATGCCTTGAAATTATAAAGTCCACAAGTGGATGAGTTCAATATTAAATCCACTAGTGGACAAGATCATTATTGAGTCCACAAGTGAATGAATTCATCCCATGAGGATGCCTTGAAATTATTAAGTCCACAAGTGGACGGGTTCACTATTAAATCCACAAATGGACGAGTTCATTATTAAATCCAAGTGGACGAGTTCATTATTAAATCCACCAGTGGACGAGTTCATTATTAGGTCCACTAGTGGACGAGTTCATTCCATGGGGATGTCTTGAAATTATTAAGTCCACAAGTGGGCGAATTTATTATTAAATCCACCAATGGACGAGTTCATTATTAGGTCCACTATTGGACGAGCTCATCCCATGGGGATGCCTTGAAATTATTAAAACCACAAAAGGACGAGTTCATTATGAAATCCACAAGTGGACGAGTTCATCATTAAGACCTCAAGTGGACGAGTTCATTATAAGTTCCACAAGTGGACGGGTTTATTATTAAGTCTATAAGTGGACGATTACACCAAAGTAGACAGGTTCATCCCAATTATTCTCCAAGTCCTTTAAGGGACAAGTACATCGTAACATGTATACACAAAGATGGATGGACATATGCATATCTTAAAATAAAGAATCAACAAGGGGGTGACAGGTCCTTCGATAGCATGGTTGAGCAAGAACCACACCGTCATCTTTTGGATCTCGCTCTGACGGAGTAGAGTCTTCGGTCTCCTCACTAACAGTGTCGCCACCTGCAGGGGTCGTTGGCAGAGGGTCGTCCATGGTGACTTTAGATAGATCTAGGTTTAGGTAGATGGACCTAACCTGCTTCAGGCAGTCCTCAAACCCGTCACCATAGTAGACTACACAGGCATCAATAAAAGGCTGGGAAGCCTTGACCTCTGCTATGGCATCAGCCCTGGCTGTCTCTACTTGCCCACAAAGGGCCGTCAGCTCCTTCTTCAGGTTCGCCTTGGCCTCTTGCGCCTTCTCTCGGAAACGGGCTTCCTCCTTCAACTTCTCAGTCAAGGTCGTCACCTCCTTTTTAAGAGTATGGAGGGCCCCCTTGTATTGCTCCTGCTCATTGGTTAGGGTCTCATTACGCTTCCGAAGCCGGCTGATCACCCCTTCCTGAGCGACGCCCTTATCTTGAAGCGCCCTCATACGTACCAGTGTCTAAAAACAAGACAACCGCCAGTCAATGAATGAACAACAGTAAAAGAAAGTTTGAAAAAAGGACGTACCCTAGAAAGGTTAAAAGGAGCCGACGCCCCCAAGTCTTCTGTCATTTGTTCGGCACAAAGATCCAAGTCCGTCGCCTTGATGGTTGACTCAACCATCTCAACGGCATGTTCCTTATGCGTGAGAAGATGATGAACGATTCCTTGAGTGACGGGACCAGTCGCCGTCATTAAACCCTTGCCAGCCCCATGGCTAGGTTTGGGAGGTGACGACTTCTTTGGCTTGTCACCTGTAGGGTGGGCCGGTCCTTTCTTGAATGAACGGTCGTCCTTCCCCTCGCTCTTTCGATTGGAAAACCTCTTGATGACGAACTTGGGAGTTGATGAGGAGGCCCCCTCCTTCTCCTTTTGCTTGTGCGCCGCGGCTGATGCCTTTACTAAAGCCCTTTGTTTAGCTGCCTCCATTTCTGCAAAAGGTAAAAGACGAACGTTAGATAAGCAGACATAAATATGAAGCATACAAGGAAAGAGCTAAGATGTAAGAACTTATACCGATGAGAATAAGCATTCAGTCTACGAGCTTCAGGCATCGGCAAAGGGCCATCACAGTAGGCGTGCAACATGTCAAGGGTGATTAGGTCCCTGCCCCTCCATTCGTCAAAAGGGATCTTAAGAACACGACGGATGAAAGCTTCTTGCTCGTCGGTTATGTATGGAAGAATGCTAGCTGAAAAAGAGAAAAAGCAAACGACGTTAAACACTTGAAACAAATAAATAAAGAATAAGAATGTAGACGGTACTAAACCTGAATCTTTGACGATACCCTAAGTATTGTCAAAGCCATGAAGCATCGTCACCCACTCTTCTCGACGGCATACCCTAGTCCGTCCCTTGAACAAAAAAATATCTACTCTTCCAATTTCTATTAGAGTCGGGCATGTCTAACACCAACCTAAGTGACTTCTTCCTCACTGCAAAATGATATATTTCCTTAGACAAGGAGATATGTTGGGGTTTGTAGTACCAAAAGAACTCGTTTAGGGTAAGCTGACGATTCCCCCTGCTAAGATGACCCCAAAGGATTTCAACCCTTATGAATATCCTCCAAGCATTGAGGGCTACTTGACTGACATATAGACCTAGAAAAATGGCCAATAGATGGTGCAATGCCGTCAAAGGCAACCTCAACTCTGCCACAAGCATAGCATTATACATGTCGACATTCGCAGTCTTCCCAGAGTAACACTTTTCAAACTTTCCGGGCAAACGGATTAGAATGTTATCAGGGATTTGATAACGGTCCCATAAGGTTTTGAGGATATTGGTCGTCATCGTCGGCTTAAAGTTGTTGACCGTCCATATCACGGGAAGGATGAAGGGACAGGTGTAACCATCCCTTGAGCTTCCTAAACTTCCTTCCTCAGAAGCTCTTCCGTCACCCTCATCCTCACCCCCGTCACCTTCTCCCTCCTACTACTCTTTGTTCTCTCCTTTTTCTTCGTCACCTTCTCCCTCGTACTTGTCATTCTCCCCCTCACCCTTGTCATATTCGTCCTCTTCCTCTACTCCCTCTCAATCAAAATCTTCTTCGTCATTAGGAGAATGGGTAGACGGTTCCCTCTCTGATGACCAAGATGAGCCCTCTTCGGGCCCTGACCTGACGGGTAGACTTCGTCGTAGCCCACTCCCTCACGAACTAACGACAACTGTTTACTCGTCGCTTCTTTATCTCCTGACATCTATTCACCTACAAGCGACAGAGGTATTCTAAGAACCTAATTAACGAGTCTCTCTATAGAAGTGACGACCAACTAGAAAAACAGAAATTGAAAAGGAATAAAAAAGAGAAGAGGACTTACAAGGTTAATAGACGATTTTGTAGAGGTGACAGGATCAGCAAGTTGACGGTAGCGAAAATGACAAAATGATAGCTCTCTCTTAAGATTTGTAAAGATGAAATAAGGAAGAATGAGAAGAGGTGGTGAACTATTTATAGAGCGAAGAAGCGTGACAAATGAAGGGATGCTTTTGATTGGAAACAAGGCCAACTAGTGAGTGCCACGTGTCGCCTGGCATTTAAGCTTAAGGTTGCCTACACCATTAATGAAACACTCTCTAGTAAAAAACCAAATTAATGGTCATAAATACTCTAGTACTCCGTGGCCTGTCAGCCAAAGCTAACGGTACCATGGAGTAGGGGGCAGCTGACAAGGGTGTTTTTAGGAAGAAATAAATTCATTACATACAAGGAAGCCGACGACTCCATTGAGCCCGTTAGCTTCATATGCGTGTGAAGTAATACAAAATTGACAACGCCATAGGCTAACGACATCACCTCAATACCCAATAACATCACCTCAGTACCCGAGATGACGGGAATCCCTAGGCCGACAAGTAGAGAGAGGCCCATGGGAGTGAAAGAAGCCAACAGGAAGAAAGAGCATGACGAGTCTAGCATGGCCTTGCTTGACCTCCACAAATATCTACAAAAGGAAATATCTTGTACCCCACGATTAACCCTAATCAAGGGAATCCCTGTACGGAAAGGATCCCGCAAGATACGTGTATTTATGAGGATCTTTCCTACAAGGAAAGACCCTCTCCGCCAAGAATCGAATGTCATCTCAACGCTACTATAAAAAACCGAAAACCCTAACAAACTACGCATAATTTACCCCAGCTCTTGCACTCTAGAGTTATGAAAGTTCTCTAACTTAACCTTCAGAGGGTATTTGGCTGGTACCACACCGGTACTTTCTGCAAGGTCTTCTTTGTTTCTGTTTTACAAGTTCTGTCTAGAGCACGTGAGGACCGTGCGGCTCACTGATGATTTTTGGCATCATCA
Source organism: Quercus robur (assembly GCF_932294415.1). NCBI lineage: Eukaryota > Viridiplantae > Streptophyta > Magnoliopsida > Fagales > Fagaceae > Quercus > Quercus robur. Next base: position 46,017,974 of record NC_065537.1, read on the forward strand.
CTATTCTTGTGGGATCATGAACCATGATGAGAAGGATTTAAGCTATGGGTGAGTAGTCTAGATACTTTATAGAAGGAAGAACAACAATATGGGTCTTGGATGCGTGCCACAATAGAGAGGTTTCAAGTACACCATGTTGTGAAGAATAAGGAAGATTACAATCGAGAAACATCTAAATCTCACTGTACATGCAAGTTAGATTGTCAAACTTGTAAAGAAAGTGAGCTACAGATTTAACAGTACATTTCAGTGTAAAAGCTCATGAACAATAAAAATGAGAACTTTAACACTTTAACATCTAAAGATTGTAAAGGTAGAACAGGGAAAGTAAAGAAGGCGTGTGACATACATGGAAAACCCTTAGGAATGGATGAAAAACCACGGTGAGTGAAGGACAGAATATCCTTCACTCTTTAAAGCTTTCTATAATGTGATGTTCTTCCCAAAGTTTAAGGGTTTACACATGGTGATGTTCTTCCCAAAAAGCCTCTTTTTTCCTCACTTTACTACCTAGATTTCTACCTCTGTCTCTCTATCTTTCTGTCTCTTGCCCTAGTTGCTCAACAACTTGTTCCTCTTATAGTACAAGGAATGTTGTTAGGTACATAAAAACATGTTCCTCTTATACTATGAGTGTTTTTAAAATTCCGAATACTCTATATGATGAGATGACGAGCATGGTTTGAAATTTTTGGTGGGGGCAAATGGATGGAAAAACTAAGATGACATGGCTTAGTTGGGATAAGATTTGTACACCAAAGGAGGAGGGTGGTTTAGGCTTTCGTGATCTTAAAGCTTTTAATCTTGCACTTTTATCCAAATAGGGGTGGCGACTTCAGACAAATACGTCATCACTAGTCCATAAAGTTTTAAAAGCTCATTATTTCCCGGATAGTGACTTCCTTGGGGCTGCACTAGGATCTCGACCTCCTTTTGCTTGGAGGAGCATAATGGCAACGCAAAAAATTGTCAAACAAGGCTGTAGATGGCAGGTGGGGAATGGAGCATCGATTGGCATTTGGACTAATAAATGGTTACCTAAACCATCCACTTTCAAAGTGATCTCTCCACCCAATAATACCTTTGAACTTTCCAGAGTTAGTGACCTCATTGATCCCTTGAAGTGTGAATGGCAAACAGATTTGGTGAGGCAAATTTTTCTCCCACCCAATGTCCAATCCATTCTTAGCATATTTTTAAGTTCTTGTTTGCCACGAGACCGGCTAGTGTGGGCATACACTCCAAAAAAGAATTCCCGGTTCGTAGTGCTTATAAAATTGCTTTGGATGAAGCCATGAATAGTGGGGTGGGTGAACCTTCAAATGGTGATACACACAGAAAATTCTGGAGAAAAATTTGGAGCTTGAACATGCCGAATAAGTTGAAGACTTCTGCTTGGAGAGCGTGCCGAAATATACTTCCCACAAAAGCAAACTTATGCAGAATGTATGTGAAGCTTGTGGATTGGGTATACAATCTAGTGGACATATTCTCTAGGAATGCGAGAAAGCTTGTGCAGCGTGGCTACTTTCAGGGATTAGTTTTGATACACGGGATACGGTATTTGGAGTTCATGGATTTAGTGTGGTATGTGATCTTTGTCCAGCATGTTTGCAATGACATTTTGGAGATACTTCTCATGATAGCTTGGTCCATGTGGTTTAATAGAAATGCTGTAAGACATAGTCACTCTCGACAATCTACAGAAGTGGTCCAGTTAGCTCGATTTTTGCTAAATGAATTTCAAATAGCAAACCATACTATTTCACAAGTAAAGGACAACTCGGATGATCCAGGGACAGTGCCTCTAGCTCCGAATTATAAGGTTAATGTGGACGATGCGGTTTTTGCTCAGAGTTAGTAGGCTGGTGTCAGGGAGGTGATTAGAGACCATACTGGGAGGGTTATGGCAACACTAAGCAAAATAGTCCACCAGCCACTAGGACCTTTAGAGATAGAGGCCAAGGCAATGGAGGAGGGAGTTACTTTTGCTTGGGATGTGGGTATAAGGGATGTGATTTTTGAAGGAGATTCAAAAATTGTCTCTGATGCCCCGATGGGGTTGGGCTCTCTACCGGTGGCTGTATCAAATATCTTAACTGGAGTATCTCAAAGGCCTCAAGGTTTTAGGTTAGTCAAAATTTCTCATGTGAAGCAACAAGATAATAGGTCAGCACACATTTTGGCAAGTTATGCCAAAGAAGTTTTAAATAGTGATAATTATGTAACTTAGATAGAGGAAAATCCAACATTGATTAAGCCGGCTTTAGCTCAAGATATATTGAATTTATTTTCTTCTTAATAAAGTTACAATCTTCCCATAAAATAAATAAATAAAACTTAGTATAACTTTATTCCAAAAAGAAAAACTAAGAACAATATAATTTTTTTTTTTTTTGGCTTGGTTATTTTTTAATTAAAAATTGGTTTATAATGGGAATTGGGAAAAAAATTATTTTCTTAAATTTCTATTTTAAAATTGTGTTTGTTTTTTAAAGTTACATTCCAATCATAATCGAAACTTAAAATTTACTGTTTCAACTTTCATATTTCTATCTTAATCTAATTTTACATTTGAAAATTTCACATTTCATTCCCTCCAATTGGTTCTTTTAAATTTACATATCCTCCCATTTTAAAAATATCAATTGGTTCTTTATTACATTCCCCTCCAATTTTTAAATTTTTAAATTTTTTATATTTTCCCTTGCTTTTTCTCACGTAATGTCAAGAAAGAATACAAGTGGATAGAATTTATAGGTAATTTTGTTAAAGCTCACCTAAAAAATAATACTCTTAAAGGCCTAATTGGTAGGAGGATTTTTATTTCTGTTTACAAAACAGTATAAAAACAATTTAAAAAAAAATTGAACTTAAAACTAGTTTTTAGATAATAATTTTTATATTTTAGGTATTTGGATCCAACTTTTTAGAACAATCTTCAAAATACTAACAATAAAAAATAATTTTTTGGGAGACCATTTCTATTTTTGAGATTTTAAAAAAAAATATTTACAAAAAGTAACATGTAGAATTTGTAGATTACTTTTTTTTTTTTTTTTAATGATAAGTTTTAAATTTGACTGGTAGGAATTCTTTTTGCATCCTGAAAACATCCCCTTATCCATTTTCAAAATCCTGTTCTAAATCAGGAAAATATGATACTAGTTTTTTTAAAACTGTATTTAGAAAAATGTTAACCAAACAATAAATTTAAGTGTGAGACCCACCATTTTTTGGATTACAAAATAAAAAACTATATTTTAATAACTCTTACCAATCAAGCCCTAACTTATTAGCTAATTTTGTTTTTTTTATTATAAGCACACATGCTTACTCACTTCTTTACACTATTAAACTAAGTCCATGGGATCCGAAATTGTTTTCTTTTTTACCAATTAAATGAAGGAGACAAGTAAATGAATCTTTCAGATATTAATCTCAAGCCCACCTTAAATGGAGTACGCTAATCTTTAAGGTAGCTTAGATAATTACAACTTTACAAGAAAAAGAGATTGTAAGTTTTTTTTTTTTTTAATAATTATATGTTCATCTAGTTAAATTGTCAATGTTTTGATTATTAACCAAGGTATCGAGCATCTATATGAAATGAAGTTGGCCCATTTCCTATCCCGTGAACTCCTCCGTCTCATGAAGGACCAGATATTGATTTCAAATACTCAACAAAGAGCGACTGGTAACGTTAATGGAGCCATCCTCCGTGCAATCGAGGAAGGGATTTTTGAGTTTGTTTTTGATATTGTGAAAGAGGATCAACAACTTTTGTTTACCCATGATGAAAAATCAAGAAACATTTTTTCGGTTGCAGTCCAATATCGTCATGCCAAAATCTTTAGCCTTATCTATGGTCTTGATATTAAAAGCGCTTTGGCAAGTGCTAGAGATTCCTCCAACAAAAATAACTTATTACATATGGCAGGGATGTTAGCACCTTCTACTTCAGTTAATGACATCCCAGGTGCAGCTTTGCAGATGCAAAGAGAACTACAATGGTTTAAGGTTCTCTCTCTCACTTTCAATTTCTCGGTCTTTTAAATATTGGCTATACGTTCACTTAAACAACTATTAGAGTCTTTAATCAAGCAGTAACGGTAGGCTACAAAATGTTACTGTGACCCTATTGAATATTTTTTGTTGTTTGGTTGTAGTATTTTCGCTGGTACTGAAATTTTGCTAGAACATTTCTATATTTTTATGTAAATATTTTATAATAAGTTTTAATTCATTACTTTAAAATATTAATACAGAAAACTAAAATCAAAGTAAAAAAAAACACAATCAAAATAAGAGTACAACAACAAATAAATGATAAAACAATTAATAAAATCTATCAAATAAACTTATACACACATGCAAAATTACGAACACTTCAAACCTATGAAAGGACACTTGAAAATTGTTTTTGAGCTACTTTTAAAAGGACAAAATTCAGCTACAAAATTGGCTACATCCTAAGGTTACAACCTTACTCAATAAAATAAACATTACTATATATTTGAAAATCTAAACGTTGAATTAATTGCATGTTCTTTACACTCTTAATATACGTCAAATTTTGTGTCAATTAGATATTATTTAATATATGATTTATAAACTTATATTTTATGTATAATTTTAAACTACAAAAACTTGTAATTAAAACAATTTATTGATGACATAACTATTGTTTAATTTTCTAAAAAAATTTCAAGCAAGTTGGATATTGGAAGAATATGTAATTCAATGGTAGCTAAATTTCAACCAATTTTGTAGCTAAATTTTGTCTATTTTAAAATATTGGGGGTGATTTTTTAAGTTTTGAGGAATAGCGTGATCAATTTGAAGATTTCATGAGACATTTTTGTCATTCAATGGTCTTTAAGGTTTTGTTTTGTTTTTTTTGGTGGTTGTAGGGGCATTTAAGTGATTTTAGAGGTTTTTGAAGGTATTCTTTTGGCCATTTGGAGGCTTCAAGAACATTTTGGTCATATTTTATAAGTTACTTTCATTATTTTGGATGTTTTTATTATTATTATTTGGTTATTTTGAAGATCTTAGAGGCATGTTAGTCATTTTATAGGTCTCTATTCTAGAGGATGATTTCAGTGAGTACTTTTTTTTTTCCTCATGTTTGTGGTTTTAAGAATATTTTGGTTATCTTGAAGGTTTTAGGGGGATTTTGAAGGCTTTGAGAGGGTAAACAAATAATTTTGGAAAATTTAGAGGAATTTTGTCATTTTGGAGATTTTAAGGGGATATTTAGATCATTTAAAGGTTTTAGGGAATTTTGATTATTTTGAAAATTAAAAGGGTATTTGGTGATTTTGAAAATTTTAGGCAATTGTCTAAGGCCCACAAATAGAAAAAGCCCCCAAATTTTATTTTTTTGCATATGAGATTATTAATTAACTCATATCTTACTAAGTCTTTAATTAATTGGAAGTTGAGACCATCGTCCAAGTCAAAAGGGCTTAATAATATGCTTAATATGGGTCTGATAATATACTTGTATTGGATCATGGTCTCAAAAGCTTGAGTTTGAGCTTAAGCTCGGTTTGATTAATGAATCAAGCTAAACCAAGCCTAGCTTAAGCTTTTGGATTTTTTGATGAGCTCAAGCTTAAACATTATTTGTAGGCTGGGTTCAAGCTCAAGCCAAGTTTCAACATTTCATATTTTTTTGTCAAGCTGAGCTTAAACATTCAATACTCAATAAAGCACAACTTGCGTGTTTACAACCCTACTTTCGAACACTAGTACCAACTTGTGGGGGCCGGTTAATCAATAAATTATTAAAGTCGAGTTAATTGGGCCTGTGGCCCATCCGAGGACATAAAACTGTCCAAGGAGGCCCATTTCAGGTTGTAAGGGTAACCAAACAAAAAGAAGAGTAGATATCACGTAAGGTGAGTTCAGTATTCGTCCGAGGACAAAATCCTTCTCGGCAATATGAGTCCGAGGACGACCAGAACACCACCTTGTTACAAACGTACTTCGGAGCTACGTTACTACTAAAAGTGGGATATGGGACCAAGGGTAAGAAAGAAAAGGCAAACAAATATCTATAACAACAGCTGCCTCCGCATTAATTTCCCCTCAACCAACTCCCTGGCCGCATTAATGTGGAGGTGACGCCTGAACAGTGATGAAGCAGCTTTACAGCTGCTAGTTGGAGGTTCCAGAAGGTGTTAGATGGGACAGAAAGAGATCCCCCGAACCTAACTTACACGTGTGTGGTGAAGATGATATCAAGAGGGCAGTATATAACAGGAAAGAAAGCATTGAGGAGGGGGATCGGAACATCAAAAAAACCAAGAGTATTTAGAAGAAAACCTTATGAACAAAAGAACTGAACTTGTTTCAAAGAAAAATTGATTGTTATATCAATGCTAATCTATCTATAAACGTGAGGATTAATCGTTTTTCTTTTAGAGTTAATCTAGTTCTTGGACACCCACGCTCTACATATTTTATTGTTTGAGCCTTTCACGTTCGAACCCAATATCAGTTTGGGATCGTTACAAATTGAGTCCTTACAATTGACGCCGTCTGTGGGAAGAGCTTGATCTAACTTAAAAGAACTCCAATGCAACGTATATGATGGAGGAAGCAGGTCCACATCACTATGCGGCAGGACCACATCAGGAAGATGCCAACCCGCACCAGGCAGAGTCAAGGGGCTCCCAGTATGGTGATCCCCACTAGAGTCCCGAGCGGAGAGAAGGCCGTGAGGGGAGTGTGCGCACAACTCATACCACCAAAAGTCACTCTCGCGGGAAGAGTCATGTCTCCCATGCAAAGCATGACAGGAACCTGCAACGTGAGATTGACGAGTTGAAAAGAGAGTTGCGTCATGCCTGGAGAGAACGTTCCCCATCCGAGGACGTAAAACTGTCCAAGGAGGCCCATTTCAAGTTGTAAGGGTAACCAAACAAAAAGAAGAGTAGATATCACGTAAGGTGAGTTCAGTATTCGTCCGAGGACAAAATCCTTCTCGGCAATATGAGTCCGAGGACGACCAGAACACCACCTTGTTACAAACGTACTTCGGAGCTACGTTACTACTAAAAGTGGGATATGGGACCAAGGGTAAGAAAGAAAAGGCAAACAAATATCTATAACAACAGCTGCCTCCGCATTAATTTCCCCTCAACCAACTCCCTGGCCGCATTAATGTGGAGGTGACGCCTGAACAGTGATGAAGCAGCTTTACAGCTGCTAGTTGGAGATTCCAGAAGGTGTTAGATGGGACAGAAAGAGATCCCCCGAACCTAACTTACACGTGTGTGGTGAAGATGATATCAAGAGGGCAGTATATAACAGGAAAGAAAGCATTGAGGAGGGGGATCGGAACATCAAAAAAACCAAGAGTATTTAGAAGAAAACCTTATGAACAAAAGAACTGAACTTGTTTCAAAGAAAAATTGATTGTTATATCAATGCTAATCTATCTATAAACGTGAGGATTAATCGTTTTTCTTTTAGAGTTAACCTAGTTCTTGGACACCCACGCTCTACATATTTTATTGTTTGAGCCTTTAACGTTCGAACCCAATATTAGTTTGGGATCGTTACAAATTGAGTCCTTACAATTGGCGCCGTCTGTGGGAAGAGCTTGATCTAACTTAAAAGAACTCCGATGCAACGTATATGATGGAGGAAGCAGGTCCACATCACTATGCGACAGGACCACATCAGGAAGATGCCAACCCGCACCAGGCAGAGTCAAGGGGCTCCCAGTATGGTGATCCCCACCAGAGTCCCGAACGGAGAGAAGGTCGTGAGGGGAGTGTGCGCACAACTCATACCACCAAAAGTCACTCTCGCGGGAAGAGTCATGTCTCCCATGCAAAGCATGACAGGAACCTGCAACGTGAGATTAACGAGTTGAAAAGAGAGTTGCGTCATGCCTGGAGAGAACGTTCCCCACCTTGCTCCGAACCATCATCCGAGGAGACGGATGGAGCTAGTTATAGGCGGAGATCAAGAACTCCGCCTAGTGAGACTTTCTCTTATGAAGAGGCGCACGGCCATCGACATAGGCACAGAAGCCCGCCTAGCAGGGGCTTGGGTAACAACGCCATGAACAAAGCATTGAGCCAAGTTTCTAAATCACCCTTCACGAGGAATATAGAAGATGCAGTTCTTCCTCGGCGATTCCACCAGCCTACGTTCACCCTGTATGATGGCCGGTCAGACCTAGTAGAACACGTTAGCCATTGTAGCCAAAAAATGGCTATCTACTCCAGGGATGAGGCCTTGATGTGCAAGGTTTTTCCATCAAGTTTGGGTCCGGTGGCGATGAGATGGTTCAATGGTTTGAGGGCCAATTCTATTGAGTCCTTCAAAAAGCTTACCCGAGCTTTTGGCGCTCGCTTTATCACATGTAGCAGGGTTCCTCGGCCTTTGGGATCCTTGCTGTCTATGTCCATGCAAGAGGGCGAGACTCTCAAAACTTATTCAGACAGGTACTGGGAAATGTTTAATGAAATAGAAGGAGAACATTATGATGTGGCCATAAGTACTTTCAAAGCTGGCCTCCCAGCTGATCATGATTTAAGGAAATCCCTAACTGGTAAGCCTGTTACCAGCGTGCACCAATTGATGGATAGGATTGATAAGTACAGAAGAGTAGAAGAGGATCAACTTCAAGGAAAAGGAAAGGCTAAGGTAATCCCTCAGGAAAGGAGGGATTTCAGGTCGGACCGTTACAATAGTGACTGACCTCGGAAAGACTTCGTCGGGCAATCAGGTTCTGTGGATACTCAGGTGGTTAATGCAGTGTTTCGGGAGCCGATGCAGCAGGTTTTGGAGAAAATAAAGAATGAACCATTTTTCAAATGGCCGAACAAGATGGCGGGAGAGCCTAGGAAACGCAACCCGAACCTATATTGCCACTATCATCAGGATCATGGGCACACAACGGAAGATTGCAGGAATTTGTGGGACCATTTGGAACAGTTGGTCCGAGAGGGGAAATTGAAGCAACTCTTGCATCATTCCAGTGGTAAGGCAAGCCAAGCAGGCTCAGAGATGCGTGGGGACGCTTCTTCAAGACTCCCCCTTGGTACGATCAACGTTATTTTTGCTGCCCTAGGGAGGACTGGATCTTGCCCTTCCAGGGTACTGTCGGTGTTCCGACCTCCGGCCGAGGATCATTGCCAAGCGTCAAAGAGAGCCAGGGTGGACGTCCCCCTGACTCTGGGCTTTTCGGATGAGGACAAGGTTGGAACCATACAGCCCTATGATGATGCCCTGGTGGTCACGCTGAGAATTGGTGGGTACGATGTCAAAAGGGTGATGGTAGATCAAGGTAGTGCTGTGGATATAATGTATCCAGACTTCTATAAAGGGCTAGGTCTGAAGCCAGAGGACTTAGTAGCCTACAGCTCCCCTCTAGTCAGTTTTGAGGGAAGGATGGTCACTTCGAAAGGGCTGATCAGACTACCTGTGCAAGCCGGTATGGATGTGGTGGAGGTGGACTTTATTGTCGTAGACGTTTTCTCTCCATACACGGCTATTATGGGCAGACCTTGGCTTCATACCCTGGGAGCGGTCTCGTCTACTCTGCATCAGAAAGTGAAGTACCCATTCGGAGGCCAAGTGTTGGAGATAGTAGGAAGCCAAGTGGCCGCTCGGCAATGCCTAGTAGCGGCTATACAACATCGGCCAGAGGCAGAGACCTCGACTACGGCCGATAATGAATTATAGCAATTAAAACCCCTAGCATTACCCTTGGATATGCTAGCTGACGAGGTAAAGTGTGAAGATTTGGAGAGGGTAACTGTTGCTGATGATCCAGAAAAATTCTTCCAGGTTGGGGCTAAGTTGCCTTTGCAAGAGAATGAGAGATTGCTGGAGTTCCTCAGAGCAAATGTAGACGTGTTTGCATGGAACCCATATGAAGCCCCGGGTGTGGATCCGAATTTCATTTGCCATCGACTCAACGTGAATCCCTCCGTTATTCCCAAAAGACAGCCACCTCGGCGACCGTCGAAAGAGCACGCCGAAGCTGTCAGGAGTGAGGTGGCCAAGCTCAAGCAGGCTGGGGCTATCAAAGAATTTTTTTATCCTCAATGGTTGGCCAATACGGTGTTGGTAAAGAAGAAGACAGGAAAGTGGCGAGTGTACGTGGACTTCACGGACCTCAATAAGGCTTATCCCAAGGATCCATTTCCCATGCCGAAGATAGACCAGTTGGTGGATGCAACCGTGGGTCATCCTAGGATGAGTTTCTTGGATGCCTTCCAAGGATACTACCAAATACCGCTAGCATCGGACGATCAGGAGAAGACTGCTTTTGTCACCCCTATTGGAAACTATCATTATAAAGTGATGCCCTTTGGTTTGAAAAACGCCGGATCTACCTACCAACGGATGATGACCAAAATGTTCGAACCACAACTAGGTAGAAGCATTGAAGTTTATATCGATGACATGGTAGTGAAGAGTAAAGTGGTGTCCGAGCATGTGGAAGATCTCACGAATATCTTCGGAATACTGAGAAGGCATAAGTTACGCCTCAATGCTTCAAAGTGTTCCTTTAGTGTAGGCTCCGGGAAGTTCTTGGGATACATGGTGACTCATAGAGGAATTGAAGTGAACCCAGATCAGATTAAGGCCATCAACGATTTACAAACACCTCGGAATCCAAAGGAGGTGCAGAAACTAACTGGAATGACTGTTGCTTTGAACCGGTTTATCTCCAGGTCGGCCTAGAGGTGTCGTCCCTTTTTCCGTCTACTGCATAAGTGGCAAGGATTTGAATGGACCGAGGAGTGTGCTGTGGCGTTTCAACAGTTGAAGGAGTACCTGTCCAGGCCGCCTATCATATCTAGTCCTGAGGTGGATGAGGTATTGTTTGCTTATCTGGCAGTTGCCCCTCATGCATTTAGTTTTGTCTTAATACGAGAGGACAGCGGCATCCAAAGACCAGTTTATTACGTAAGCAAGTCCCTTCATGAGGCCGAGGTGAGATACTTGTCATTGGAAAAGGCCATCTTGGCGGTGGTCCATGCAACACGCAAACTTCCGCATTACTTTCAGGCCCATACTGTGGTTATCTTGACTCAGTTACCTCTCAAGTCCATACTAAGAAGTGCAGACTACACTGGAAGAATTGCTAAGTGGGGCACAATTCTAGGTGCTTTCGATATCAAGTATATGCCTCGCACCTCTGTGAAAGGCCAAGTCCTTGCCGATCTGGTAGCTGAGTTCGCCGAGTGCCCAGAAGAAGCTAATATGAAGCAAGACATCATGGATGAAAAATCGGTTGGTCTGATATCCACACAAGGCGGATCCTCCTGGAGGGTATATGTGGACGGGGCAGCAAACCAACGGGGGGCAGGATTGGGGCTGGTTTTGATATCCCCTGAAGAGATCATCATTGAGAAGTCCTTGAGGTTAGGATTCTCGGCTACTAACAACGAAGCAGAATACGAAACTTTATTGATGGGAATGAGTATGGTCCAGAAAATGGGCAGAAAGATAGCAGAATTATTCTCGGATTCAAGATTGGTAGTCAGCCAAGTAAAAGGAGAGCTGGAGGCTTGAGATCCAAGAATGCAGGGGTATTTGAGCCAAGTTAGGCGTATGCAAACGAAATTTGAGTCTTTTGACTTGTTGCATATCCCCCGAGGTGAAAATACTCACGCCGATTCCCTGGCAACCCTTGCCACCTCCTCGATACGGGATTTTCCTCGGGTGATCATCGTCGAAGATTTGCATACCCCCACCTCACCAGAAAATGATGTTTGCCAGGTTCATCAAGTTAATCTAGCACCGAGCTAGATGGATCCCATATTGAAATTCCTTGAAAGTGACATCTTGCGTGAAGAGAAAGTAGAAGCTGAGAAAATACGGAGGAAAGCTCCTCGGTTTTGGTTATCCGAGGATAAAAAGTTATACAAACGGTCCTTCTCTGGGCCGTACCTGCTTTGTGTATATCCCGAGATGTCAGGGTCACTCCTAGAAGAGCTGCATGAAGGCATTTGTGGAAGTCATACAGGGGGAAGGTCCCTATCACATCAGGCCATTACACAAGGATATTGGTGGCCAAATATGCAGAAGGAAGCGCAGGAGTATGTTAGAAAATGTGACCAGTGCCAAAGATTCGCTCGAAACATCCACCAGCCTGGAGGAATTCTTAACCCTCTCTCCAGCCCTTGGCCTTTTGCTCAATGGGGGCTGGACATTGTCGGCCCTTTTCCTAAAGCCTTAGGAAACAAAAAGTATCTATTGGTCAGCACAGATTACTTCACTAAATGGGTCGAAGCTGAACCATTGGCTAACATCGGAGATGTAGATGTTAAGAGGTTTATTTGGAAGAATATTGTCACGCAATTTGGAACTCCACGCACTCTTGTCTCGGATAACGGACTTTAATTTGATAGCAAGGCCTTTAGGCAATACTGTTCAGACTTGGGTATAAGAAACAGATATTCCACTCTGGCTTATCCTCAAGGGAATGGGCAAGCTGAAACTGTTAACAAAGTAATAGTCAATGGACTTAAGAAGAGACTGGATGATGCAAAAGGAAAATGGGTATAGGAATTGCCACATGTTCTCTGGACCTATCGAACAACGCCCCGACGTTCAACGGGGGAGACTCCCTTTTCCATGACCTATGGAGCCGAGGCCGTCATCCCTCTGGAAACTGGATTCCCAACGTTAAGGACCAGTATATTTTCCTCGGACAGTAACGATGGGATGTTGGAAAAAAGTTTAGACTTGATCGAAGAGCGAAGGGAGAGTGCAATGGTCCAATTGGCTTACTACCAGCATAAACTCAAGCAAGGCTATGATAGTAATGTGAAGCTGAGGCCGTTAGCCGTAGGAGATCTGGTGCTGAGGAAAGTTCTGGGGACCACCAAGAATCCATCTTGGGGAAAATTGGGGCCTAATTGGGAAGGGCCTTATCGGATTACTTCAGTAGCCGGAATACGAGCCTATTATCTGGAAGACCTAGATGAAAAAGTTGTACTTCATCCTTGGAATGTAAATAATCTCAAGAGGTATTATTATTAATAAAAGTAGTCCAGTTTGGGTTTTTCTTTTAATTTATGTTAATCATGCATCTTGTGTTTCCACACCCTATGACACGTATTGAAGTATTAAACAGAAACTAAGTTATGTCAGGTCCTCGGATCACAAACTTAGTGGAAATTAATACCCTATGATATGTGTTGAAGTATTAAACAGAAACTAAGTTATATCAGGTCCTCGGATCACAAACTTAGTGGAAATTAATACCCTATGATATGTATTGAAGTATTGAACAAAAACTAAGTTATGTCAGGTCCTCGGACCACAAACTTAGTGGAAATTAATATCCAATGATATGTATTGAAGTATTAAACAGAAACTAAGTTATGTCAGGTCCTCGGATCACAAACTTAGTGGAAATTAATACCCTATGATATGTGTTGAAGTCTTAAACAGAAACTAAGTTATGTCAGGTCCTCGAACCACAAACTTAGTGGAAATTAATACCCTATGATATGTAGTGAAGTGTTAAACAGAAACTAAGTTATGTCAGGTCCTCGGATCACAAACTTAGTGGAAATTAATGCCCTACAACATCTACTAAAGTATTAAATAGGAATCTATGAACATCATTTAATGTACAATCGAAGTACTGAAGACCCAACTTTATTCAACTTTTGAACTTTCCATAAAGTTTCAATTGACTAGAAAGAATACGTATGTATCTAAAATGTCTCCCTGAGACCTCATAGTATTAATGTTTATCATCCATTTTTAATCGCCAATTGGTGATATTTATAAGTAATACTTCCCCATGCAAACAAAGGATAGTCAAAATGAACCCATCCAAATTACAATAACACAGTGAACAAGTACAAAAATAACATAAAGCAGCAATAGCGGTAAGTAAGTAAACATAAGAATCCTTACAAAATTTTTAATCAGATTACAAAACAAGTCCTATTTTTTCAATTTAATTTGGATCTTTAGGGCTTGGCTGGCTGGTTTGTCTACCTCCGAGGTGGTGACTTCCTCTTTATCCTTAGTAGCTCCCCCAGCTGGCAAGATTGTGGAGGCCAAATCCTGTTGAAAACTTTGGGAGGCCACCTCTGCCTCAGAAGCAGCTGCAGTCTTGTCCAAGGAGGCTTCTGGAGGGGCAATATTCTCTTTAGCTGGTTCTGGCTAGCTAGGAGGAGGAAGACTTGGAGGCAAAACCTCCTCATTGGGGTTAACAGTTGAAGGAGCGGCTTCAGCTTGATAGGTTGAAGGAGCTGAGGGGTGGATTGGTTCAGGATAGAATACATTCTCTGGCCTCCTTAACTCGGATGAAGCCTCAACCCCAGCTCGGTTAAGGGCCTCATCCCAAGTTTTGGCACAGTAGATGCGACACACCATTGGCACCTCGACTCTCAAAGCCTCCTCAGTCTCAGCTATACCGACCTCATAGCCTCTCTGCTCAGCTTCATTCGTTGCATGTTTGGCCTCGGTTTTTGCTTTCTCGGCTTCCTCCCTGGACTTTTCAGCTTGCTCCCTCAGCTTTTGAGTTTCCTCCAAGTGCTTCTTAAGGGCTGCAAGTTGCTCCCAAGCCTTCTTCAATTCTGCATTTGCCTCACGCAAGCAGTTCCCCTGGTCCTCGGCCTGCTTTTGATAGCCTTCCAAGGCCAAATCAGCGCTCTTGCGAGCTTGCTCCTCAGCATGTAGCTTTTTCCTCGCATCGGCCAAATCCTGTTCGGCTTGGGTCAGAGTCTGTACAGCCGTTGCCCGTTTCTTCCTTTCATCATCTAGCTTATTGAAGCAGATATTGAGCATTTCATCCGGTTTGAAAGTATTTTGGATAATCTGTAAGGAAGAGGTTAACACTATAGTCAGTAAAAAGTACACATCAGTGAGTAATGATCACAAAAAGAAAAAAAAAAAAAAAGTTAGCACTTTACCAGGCCCAAGTATCTCTTATTATTGAGGATGAGCTCATTCTTCCTCGCATTCTTTATCTCGGCCATATTTCTCGGGAGCAACAAGGTCTCCTCTATAGCCGAGGTTACGTGACACCCAATGCCACCATTGAAGTCCCTAATAAATACATCATCTCGTAGGGGCTCCCCAGCATGCATGGCTTGGGGCTCAGGAAGTTGAGTGTCAGACCTCTCCTAGCCTCGTTGAGGAAAGTAGCTAGTCTTTTGCTGCTTTGCAACTCGCTGAGCATCCTCCTCGCGGGTCAAACGGGACTTGCCTGCATCCACCACGTCCTTCCCTTTCTGTTCTCTGCGCCTTTTTAGTTCAACCGCATCAGCTCTGGCCGGCTGTTGAGGTTGATGAGAAGGCGGACGAGGAGCAGGGGGGGGGGGAAACCTGGAGGGAAGAAAAGGAACTTGGGATTGTGTTAATTTTGCTGGCGCATTCTTTCCGGGCTGATTTTCCATCAACTCCATCAAACTTCTTTGGGGCTTCCTTTGTATCCCCATCTCGTCAGGATCTTCTTCGGAACGTATGGATTGATCAAAAATCCCAAAGTCGTCCGAGGAGTCTGAGAGCTCTACAACTTCTTCCTCTTCTTCTTCCTCTTCTTCCTTCTCTTCTACTTCCTCTTCTCTGAGGGTAGGCTGGGATGAAAAGGCTCCTGCCGAGACGTCGGCCAAAAAAAGGGGCTCGGTACGGGATGTATCTTGGGGAAGTGGGATACCTTCTGGAACAATGAACCCCTTGAAGGCAACACTGATACGGTGAAGTTGAGGATCGCGGGCTCTGATCACGCACTTCGGTGCCTGGAAAGCAAACAAGAGGGGGGTATAGCCGAGGATTAAATGTGCTGCCCGAAGTTGGTCGTCAGCTTCGTTCACGTATATCTCGGCTTTCAATGCCTTATCCAAGCTTGCTTTATTGACCAACTTAAGGTTGGGCTTTGTGTAACGTCTATCTGCAAAACCATTGAATTGAAGTGAAGCATCATTAGAGATAGGAATACCAAGACTCAAAAAAAAAAAAAAAAAAAAAAAAAAAAAAAAAACCATGTGTGTGTAAACCAAATGTTATGAATCTATGACTACACTCCCACCTGGTACTCCTTCCTCCATGGGGCATGGCAGACCATCGTGCCATTCCCCAGAGAAGATAAGAAAATCCTCCTTTAGATTCTTATTCGAAGTGGGAAGGCACTGAATCAGCCTCACCTCGGGATATCTCGACTTAAGATAGTACCCCTGCCCCTTCAAGTGATGGAGATTGTACACCCAGTTCACATCATAATGAGTCAGGTTTAAGTCCATTCTCTCGTTCAAAGCCTCTATACTTCCCAGGACCCTAAACATATTTGGGGCACACTGAGTTGGGGATAACCTAAAGAACCTAAGGTAGCTCCTAGTAATATTACCCATGGGGATGGTCATCCCGCCTTCTATGAAGGCAATCATGGGAATAACCACTTCCCCTGTTTGTCTAGCGTCGGCCCATTCCCCTTGGGCTGCGTACCTCATACCCACCGTAGAGGGGATCCTATACTTAGAGCGGAAATTTCTCATACTTTCCTCGGACTCAACTAGACATCGAAACTTACTCTCCTTTTTCCTCATTTTTCTAAAGGATTTAGTAGAGAAATTAACGAGTTTAAGATGAAAGCGGTAAGGGTTTTGAGAAAACTTACAAGTTTAAAAGAGGGACCTCAAACAAGATTCAAGTATTTGTAGACGCCAGGAAAACGACGAAAAAGGAGAAAGACAAGTTCAGTGTATGAGCTCTAGAACTGTGTGATCTCTGAAGGTAAGAAAGAGAATTGATTTGAGAACGCCTTTATAGTCGTGTAGAAATTATGAGCGGTAAAGTTCCCGCTCGCGAAATGAGACAGACCCCCTACCGTTGATTTACATCTCACCGTTGAACGTGGGAGACAGGGGCGTCGCCCGAATTTAATGCTGCCACGCTCGGGATGCTGAAGCGTCAGAAGCATGCCCAAAACATAAACAGGTATGGGTTTATGACATCAAAATTCATCTTCTCCCGAGGAGTCGAAAAGCAAGATTTTGAGGGGTTATTGTGGGGGCCGGTTAATTAATAAATTATTAAAGTCGAGTTAATTGGGCCTGTGGCCCATCCAAGGACGTAAAATTGTCCGAGGATGCCCATTTCAGGTTGTAAGGGTAACCAAACAAAAGGAAGAGTAGATATCACGTAAGATGAGTTCAGTATTCATTTGAGGACAAAATCCTTCTCGATAATATGAGTCCGAGGACGACCAGAACGCCACCTTGTTACAAACGTACTTCGAAGCTACGTTACCACTAAAAGTGGGATATGGGACCAAGGGTAAGAAAGAAAAGACAAACAAATATCTATAACAACAGCTGCCTCCGCATTAATTGCCCCTCAACCAACTCTCTGGCCGCATTAATGTGGAGGTGACGCCTGAACAGTGATGAAGCAGCCTTACAGCTGCTAGTTGGAGGTTCCAGAAGGTGTTAGATGGGACAGAAAGAGATCCCCCGAACCCAACTTACACGTGTGTGGTGAAGATGATATCAAGAGGGCAGTATATAACAGGAAAGAAAGCATCGAGGGAGGGGGATCGGAACATCAAAAAAACCAAGAGTACTCAGAAGAAAACCTTATGAACAAAAGAACTGAACTTGTTTCAAAGAAAAATTGATCTTTATATCAGTGCTAATCTGTCTATAAACGTGAGGATTAATCGTTTTTCTTTTAGAGTTAACCTAGTTCTTGGACACCCACGCTCTACATATTTATTGTTTGGGCCTTTAACGTTCGAACCCAATATCAGTTTGGGATCGTTACAAATTGAGTCCTTACACAACTAATTTAAAAAAAAAAAAA